>NW_005187560.1:512457-515725 GCF_000239375.1 Pundamilia nyererei
GGGGGCTTTTTATATTTTGAGCATGTGATTTAAGACTACCTCTGCGTTTTTGTTTTCTTTTTCGTTTTATCCAGCCTCCTCATCCGAACATTGCAGGCAGCAGAAAAGCTGGGATTAAATGCCCTCCTTACACTTATAGGTGTTACACACGTTTATTTGTAATTCAATCAGATGTTTAACCTTCGCTGTACTCGAGTGAATGATGTGCTGAGTCTGACACCAGGAGGAGGGAAAGTTTTCTCTCTCCCTAAATAGGACTCGGATACATGAGCACATGAGTTACTGTATAAGTCAATAAGCATTCTGTACTTGCAGAAACTTAAAATGTGTGGTTAGAACTAGGAACCAGTATATTTTTGTGTCCAGTTATATTTCTTTTCCCAAATTCAATCAGCAAACTGATTGAATTAATGGGATTTCTCCATTAAAATTATGTCTCACCACATTCCTGTGCAGGAATTACGAATATTTGGACACAAACAAATACAAACTACATCCCTAGGTTTAGACATATAAACTGCTTAGTAAGGAAGAACTCAACGTTTGGGTTTAAATCTACCCTTTCATAATGTTGCAGTCTAATGTTACAAAATAAAATTTGTTATGAGATTTATCAGCAGAGGTTTTACATGCACTTATTCACAGAGTCTATAGAAGTCTGGAAGGTAATATGAGTTGCTGTCTGTTTATCAGTGATTTCAGTTCAATTCAGTTTTATTGATATTTTATTTATAACAGTCACCTCAAGGTGCTTTATATGGCAAGGTGCAGATCCTACAGTATTAAAGAGGAAACTCCAACAGTCAGATGACCACCTATGAGCAAGTACTTGGTGACAGGGGGAAGGACAAACTTCCTTTTAACAGGAAGAAACTTCAAACAGAACCAGACGGACCCAGAGGACAGACATCTGGGCACCTGCCCCATCTGATTGGGGTGAAGGGAGGAAGACAGAACAAAAACACACTGTGGGAGAGAGCCAGATATTAATAATAACTCGTAATTAAATGCAGAGAGATGTATAGATGCACAGAGAGTTTTAAAAAATTGTTGAATAAGAAACTCTCAGTGCATTATGGGAAACCCAAACAGCCTAGACCTATTGCATAGGGAAAATATCCCTTGTACCTACCATTAGTCTGAGTCTGAGAGTGAAGTGCTCTGTTGGGGTGATATGTTACTATATCAGGCTGTTTGCTGCCTAGGGTTAGGCAGCAAACACACACACAGTTCTTTCATTCTCATTTTCAATAAACGAGAATGAAAGAACTAGAAAAAGATGCAAAGTATATACAAAGTAATGAAACTAGGTAGGAAAACAACTACAATGGTTTGCAACAAGTAAAAGAAAAAACACAAAATGCAAAAAACAACAAGAAGAACAAGAAAAGTACAAAACAACAACAGAATGAAAGCTGATGATTACAAAGAGATGCAAAACATCTGCAGGATGTAAAGCAAAGAAAAAGACTGCACATAAAATCGGAGCAACTACAAAGAAATATGACAAAACTGCGTATAAGCCCAAAGAAACTATGCAAATAAAATGACAGGAAAGACATGCAAAAAGCTGAAAGGGGAGACCAGAAAGTCCGCAAGCTCAAAATGGCTAAAGAGTTTGAGCATACAGGAGCAACAACAACAAAGAGATGCAAAATGATTAAAAGGAAACAACAAACGAGTGGAAAACTCTCTTTCAGATTGAGTGTCTTGTTCCTTTGTAGGTGGCAGGGAGCCTTTTTACATGTTACTCAAGGGCCCATTTTCTCATAATCTACCCATGCTAAAAAGCAAAAGAAAATTCCATTAAACACAAGTGAGCCCGATGTCAAACATAGACACAGCAGCCTATTTGATCAAACACAAAGTCCGAGCCACAGGGGACTGAATTACGATTGCCATTCTGGGGGCTTTGAGCTTCCAGGCTGATCCCATGTCAAGAGGAAGCTGAGGGATACTTTCACGTGTCGGCTTAGACAAGTGGAGGGAGAAGAGAGAGAGGGTACCGGGTCTGCGTCTGAACTCTACCTGAACTCCAAATAACTTTCCCTGAAGTCATTTAAAGTCATCCCAAGAGTGGGAAGAAGAGAGAGGGTGGTTCAGGGGGGCTGAAGGGGGACACACAACAGAGAGAATAGATGAGGGAAGAGCTGCGAGGATGTGACGGGAGGAACAAATGTGCATCATTCCGAACAGATTGAGGAACGTGAAAAGAGGACAAGTAGCGGACGAGGAGAGGACGAGGAGAGGACGAGGAGAGGCATAGCGGTAGTGGAGACGGATGCCAAGGGAGCAATAAGCACAGTGGCTCACCTTGACCTTGACCCTTGATAAAGTCAAGACTTTGGCACTTAAAGTGCAGCTCAACAAGTCTCTTCTTTTCAGCCGCAAGCTGTATAAACTCTATTGACCTTTGCATCTAACACATATGGATTTCTACATGGACACATATGACTATCCACTTGCTCTATCATTATTAATTTGTATTGATTCCATCCAACTCAATAGGAATCACTAAAACCTGGCTGAGTTACTTCACCTGTGACCTACAAGTATCCTTCTTAGGAGTCATCACAGCTTTGGAGAAGTGGAAAAGTGACAAAGTAGTGCTTTGCCTTTGTGTTGGGTCAGATCCCGGGGCCAGTTGCAAATGCAAACTTCCAGCTATCAGCATTCAGCAGATGATGCTGCTCAGCCTGGAAAGCCTGGAAATGGCATCAATATTCAGCTATATATACATTTCCAACATTCTGCAACATGCTGTTACAAAGGCTGTAGCCAGTTTGGCCTATTGAACAGTCAAACACATGGCTTTAGATTTCAGAAGGGAAACAACGGACGCAGCCCTCCAGTGTTTAGAAGACAGATATGTTTCTTCCACAATAAAAACATAAACAATGGACTTACTTATTTGCTTAGGGAAACTGCCAATATATGATGAAATATGCCTTTGGGCCTAATTTTTGTGTTTTTCTTTATATAAATCAAAACTTTTCCATCACAAGCTGATGCAGAAAAAGTACAAAGTTCACCAGAAATTCCGTGTTTGATGCTCAAAAGTTCCCAGAGAAAGACTCACAGATCTTTTCCTTCATTTATCCCTGTTAATGCTGAAAAACAACCCCCACAACAAAAATTTAATGAATTAATTAAAAAAAAACTTCGATCTATCTTATAGTAACATATCACCCCAACAGAGCACTTCACTCTCAGACTCAGACTAATGGTAGGTACAAGGGATATTTTCCCTATGCAATAGGTCTAGGCT
>NW_005187560.1:516875-536345 GCF_000239375.1 Pundamilia nyererei
TATATATATATATATATGTATATGTATGCGGCGGGGTGTGGTTCATGGCACAGCTGCGGGGGAGGAAGACACACCTGAGCTCAATCAGCTCCCCTATTAAACGTGCCGGGACCTGAGGAGCGGGTTGCTGTTTTTGTTGTGTGTAGGACGCAGCTGAAAAGCTACGGCTATGAGTTGGAAATACAACAACTGGAAATCCAGGAAGTGTGTTAAAGTGAAGTATCTTACAATGGTACGATTTCCATTCCCCAACTCTCTAGGAATCACACTTATAGCCATTGAGCAATGTCGATGACAGTCATGGAACTGACCTCAAGGCCCATTGTCAGTAGTGCTAGTTTCTGTCATAATGCAAATGTACCATTCGTAAGGGTATAGAAACGTCAGCAAGAAGACTAGTGATGAAAAGTTTCTACCACTGAAAATGCAGCATGCAGATGTACAGAATCATCTCTTTGAGGTCTCACTTTAGTCTTTTTGTGTCTCTTTTTTTTATTCTGCATCTTTTTTCAGGGATTTTATACCCCTTCATTGTTGTTTTGTGTCTATGCATTTTTTGCATCTCAGCTTTTTTGTTTTTATCTAATAGATTTGTGTCTCCTTGTCTGCGATTTTTTTCTTTTTCCTTCTCATTTTCCTGTCTTAGTCTTTTCCTTAATCTTTCCCTGTTTCTTTGTGGCTTTGTGTCCATCTACAGTGCAATTTGTGTATGTTTTTCCATCAACAGTTTGCAGGTGAATCGGGGCCTTCAGGCACTGCTGTCGGGCAAAGAATTTCAGCTGAACTTAAGAAAACTGGGCAAGCTGATTTAGTTGAGGCTAGAGATAAAGAGATGGTGACTCCTGTTTAAAGCTTCCTCTCTCGGCAGATTCATACTTACACTACTCCACATCTTATCAATGTTAAGCCAATTCAAATACAAATATAAAACCTTGAGATACAGGTGCTTTTCTGTGCAACCAGAGAGCCGTCAAACTAATTCTGAATAGCCTGAATAAATCTTACAGATGCCCCAGATGCAGACAACGCAATCAGGAAGCCCCAATTTCTACGTAGCACTTTATTTATCCAGTCCAAAAATGTTAGCAGTTATATCATCTGTTGCATGAACCCTGTGACCCTCAGCAAGCTGGTTCAGTAACTGATGCTTTTTAAGGAAATAATGAATCTGGAATTCACAGAAAAGAAAAGGTTTAATAATGAAATCATGAAACTTTAATAGAGCACAGTGCCGGCAAGAAAGACTAATATACAGTACATATGCATAACATGATCAGTTGCTGCGTGGAACAACATGACAATGGGAGAAGTCATGTGTGTAATTGAAGATCCAGCACCTCAGCGTGTTATGAGGAGCCTCAGTGGCCTTTTGTTTTTTTGTTCTGGCAAAGCTCGTCCTTGCCTCCTAGTGGTCAAAGAGGTTTTTGCACCTATTGGAGCGAGCCGCACATGTGGGTGAGGATTGTACTTTTGGATGACGCTGCTTGGGGCCTGTCTGTCTAGTCCACAGGCGTCCTGTAATCTGTCTGACACGCGCAAGGCCCCCAGTGACTCTCTGTTATTAGGCCCATTAGATGGCTTGGGACGAAGCTGAATTTTCATTAGCTCGGGTGAATTTGTGCGCAGGCATGTACACTTGCACATGCATGGGTGTGTGTGTGTGATGAGTGTGTAATCTGTCTGACACCAGCCAGCCATGAGGGAGAGACACTTGAGGACTGAAGGATAATACCTCACAGGACAGAGAGAGCAACCTGGAGTGACTGGAAGCCTGTGGTGTTTTGACGTATTTTACAATTGCTTGTTGGTAAATTACTCAATGGATGTATGACACATGGCGGGCACATTTAAGTGGATCTGTAAGATCTCTGAGGTCTCCCAAGCTGCCATCTGAGTGCAAAGGTACAACTCAAGATGCAGGCTAACTTTATTTGCTGCATTTCCCATTCAAGTCAGGCCTCTAATTCCGCAACATTCTCTTCTCTCTCAGCCATATCGTCCCATTCCACACTCATTTGTTGCCCCTCTATCATATCACAGTGCATTTCCCAACCAATAAACGGAGGCACTCTTCTGTAGAAATGTATTTATCTTTCACATAAACTCCATTCTGGCTCCACTGGTCTCTCTCCAGTAGCTCTCTCTGGCACTTAATTTCTATTAATGGTTCTGCAACTGGCACTCGAAACCAATCCACCGCTAGTCGGGCCGAGCGGGGAGCACATATGAGGAAATATGCAAAGGCAATTATCCTCTGTGATGTGCATAACTGCAACTGCTAATGCGCCTCTGCTCATTGTGTGTTGTAGGAAACAATGTGAACTGGTGGCCGCCTGCATGCATACATTAGCCGTGATGCAGAAGCTGACGTGGAGGGTGGCAAGTATGTCAGCTACATAAGTGTGACATTAGTCATGTTGCATTGTTGTTACCAGTGTAATGGCTTTCTGGACAAACAAACGCAAGGAGTGGCCGCACAATTATACAGAAGTACACACACACACACCTGGTCTCTATCAGTGCAGCACAGCAGCACGCCAACTCGCGATAATAATCATCATCAGCATTGTAAAGCTGAGTAGCTTGTAAAGGCTTGTCTTGTTTTTTTTCTCTGAGAGCAACAGTGTTTCTCTCACCGTACCATTGTTCCTGGAGAGTCCTCCAATATCTCGCTCAGCTGTCAGTTATAGATTTAACACAGCTCACTGGGACGGTGACAAGAGGCCAATAATAGGCTCCTGGGCATGTAAAGCCTCCATCTGCAGAGGAAACACTGAGCAAATAAACCCCGAGGAGCAGACACAAATACACAACCCTATTAGAGCTGCTGTAATTACACCGAGGAGTGTGTTCACGCACACCGAGGTGTGTTAAAGTTTTATAGCGTGAGGTCAGTGATGAGGTGGACTCAGATATGATGGGATGAGGCCTAATAGGGTGTTTTATAGGTACCATGTGTGCGGTTTTGTCTTGTGCGTGTGATGTCTTTGGGAGTGTTTGTGAATAGATATTTCCTATAGATGCCCGCTCGGTGTGTGAGTTTGCCTGCATCTTCAGCAGTACAGTGATTTTTTTTCTCTTCTCTAGCATGCCGTCATGCTTATCAGCTGCCTTCAGATCTCTGCAATTCACTTAAATGTTATGGATGGGAGCCGAGTCCCTGGATCGCGTCCTGTCTTTGTGAAGATACAACTCGCATGCACTCTCACACGTACAAACCTCCTGACCCTGCCTGATATGAAGTTTACCAGTCTCTCTCTCAGGTGGAACTCTGAATTCCTGTCACACTCTTTGCTCGATAAGCTTGTGCTTCTTTTACTAGACATCCATCAAGTGCTGTAAAACCAACCCCGACATAATCTCTTGTTTTTCACTTCAGTTTTCTTCCAAGGACAGCAGCCAGAGAAGGAAATGCTTATTGTAGCCGTGGCAATAGAGACAGGTACCTCTTCCTCCAGTGAATGTTCAAACAGTGACTTGTCTGTCAGACTCTTTGCTTTGTCGAGTCCAACAGTAATCAATGTAGCAGTATGGAAAGTGGGTAAAAGAAGCAGAGAAAGTGAGCAATGTTTCCACAGGAGACACTGAACATTCCTTTTGAAAGTAAAGCAGAATGCATGTTAAATTAATTGCAATGTTCTTCTTCTTTCTAAATGTATATGCTGTACAATGCACTTGTGCGTAGAGTTGTGGTTTAAAGCAGGTCTAAGGGGAATGAAATTCCAGCCAGTGAGCTTCATCCCAGGGCTAAATTACACAAGCCAGCCATGATTTCATGCTTCGCTACATTACTTCTCCCTTTTTCGCTGCACCCTCCCCTCCTCTCTCTGTCTCATTTACCTCTGCTTTAACCCCGCATGGATCTTATCTGGTTAAAGAGCAAAAAGAGGTGAACCACACAGCCGTGCGGCATGAATATTTCATCTGTGTTTGGATTACCATTTTCTCCAAAGATTCATTGTTCTATGTATAATACATGGCGCGTCGCACCTCAGCTCCTAGATCATAACCCCTGCCTTTCTAATCACAGGCGAGGCATGCCCTCACCTAGCCAGCCATGCCAACACGTGTGTGTGTGTTGTGTGTGTGTGTGTGTGTGTTTGCATCAACATGTCCAAGTGTGAATCAGGAGGGTGGTTTATGTGTAGGTGGATAACAGTGCATATACTGACAGGCCTGTATTTTATATATGGACTCATTTGTTTTTGTGTGCATGTGGATGTGAGGAGAGGGGTTACAGCAGGGCTAAGACCGGCTCATCTTTCACACACACACGCACACACACAAAAACACGCACACTCCTCCACCCTCTGGCTGGATTAGATGATGAGGTGGGAGAGTAAGTGAGATTGGAAGGGAAAGAAAAAAAATGTGTTTGGTAGGAGGGAGAAAAAGAGTGAGTAACAGATTAAGAGTGAATTTGAGTCTTTTGGCTCCTGGCTCGGCTCCAGCTTTAAGTTGCGGCTGTAATATTCTTTCAAATGATCTACCTCCTGTTAGATATACTGTAGTGTGTGTGATCTTGCCAGCCCACACCATTTGGCTGTCTGACGGCTCGCTTCTCCCTTCATCTCCTCCCATCTTTCCATCGCTAAATGAGCACTGAATAGAGCGGTGGGTGAGGCTGTATAGATTTGAATCATTCACTCGGTGGGTGTTTGATGGAGAAAATGGGTGCGCGAGCCATTCTGACCTAAAGTGCCCGTATCTCTTCAGAGCCTCAGAAATGGGCTCTTTTAAATGTATAGTTTCTCCAAAATTACCATACAAATAATTCAAAAGAGTGAAGCAGTGAATATTTCAAGAATGTGTGACCTAGATATATCTGTAAAATTTAAGAGCATTTAACGTTAGCACATTTACGCACATGCATGTGTGCGTGGCAAAAATGGCGTAATGTCACTCGCTCTGAAAGGTTTGCATGCTGATCAAGAAGACAATTAATCCTACTTACTTTATAATCGGTTGTCTAAGGTTATTTTGATTTAAATCTAACCTAAATATGACCTTACCCTAACCTCAAACCAAGTCTTTATACTGGAATTTAATGAATCCTGAATTAGACTGTAAGGATTTACTCTTTGTCCCCTTCAGGAAGTTGTGTCCCCAAGATATGATCATGTAACCAGGTGTAGGTCCCCACAATATCAGTAATACAAGTGCACATACACACACACAGTATACACTTTTAAAGTGTGATGAGAGTTGTGATCTTGCATCGCTTGCCATCGCATTTCTACAAACTCTGCAAACATTCAAAAAGTTGCTTACATGATTCCACCTCCTAGTCACACACATGGATTTCATTTGATGTGTTTTATTTGTTTTCATTCATCCAGATATGAATTAAAGCCTCAGAGAGATCATATTTTAACGTATCAAGCAGAACTGTTGTTGATTCACATGTTTAAGCAGCACATTAAAATTTAGTGTTTTTCACCATCCTCAATTAGCACAATTTGTCTGTTACATCAATAGACAAAAGCGGATTTAGGAATTTAGGAAAAGAAAACTTTCATTATTACTCTGGAAACCAAAGCATTTACCTTTTTGCCCATCAAATGCTGATGAAGGCTCCAGCAGATGAAAGTTAGTGTCGTGGACTACTTTGAATTAGACTCTGTCTTTGAGCTGACTGTTGTTTGTTTGTGATGGCGAAAAGCTCGTAGCATTTGTAATCAAACCCCCCCGGGACCACCTGTCTTGGTGTGGCTCTTCAAGCTGCTGTATGCAAAGTATGTGTTTTATACTTTGCTCTTCTTGTTCTTTCCTTTGTGCGTATCGTGAAGAATGGTGGGCTGAGCTTTGACTGCCGTGTTCAGTTTCCCGCGGTACGGAGTGGTAGTTTTAGAAACCTGCGACGTGCTGAAAGCTGTTATTGTGCAGTTGAAACTAAGTCATAAAAGACAAACAATCCACCTGGGAAATATCCATTTAAAGCTCTAGAATTGTGGCCCTCCAGTTGCCTTGAGCACACCTTCAAGTTTGTTGATCTTCATCTCCCTTTGCTGCAGTCATCTCAAATGTCAGCACAGCAAAATCAATAAAAAAGACCGCCATTTAGGAAGGAATATATCCTTTGTTTTGATTGTTCAAGGGATGGTTATTTTTAGCCACATCATACAAAGCTGGTTTTGTAGTACTGGTAATGGCAGTAAAGGAACCATTAGATTCACAGTGACCGATTGCAGAGACTGGTATCTCATTCTGCCATCTCTTATCCTTCTTCATCATGCCCCTCTTCCTGTCAGACTTTAATGATCCTGTGTTTCCAGGATCATTGAAGTCATACATGTGGAGTCCAAGGCTCTACAGTATATTTTAGAACATGACCTCATATGTGTCTTGCTCTTTTCTTTTCCGTTCTGGATGAAAGTCTCACTGTCCTCTTAGTCTAGTTTCTTGCAACTAGAACAGTGACTGAACCATCCATTCTAAGCAGTAGGTGAATTTTCATGAACTTCAGTATCCAGGTTATGATTGGGGTTTTGAAGGATCCCATGTTTAGTTTTACTCATATTACAGTTGGGTGATCTTCATAATGTTACCCCGTGAGATCCTCAGTAATGACATCATTAGCACTGGGGGTAGGGTGTGGACATGCCATCATTGAGGTAGCATTTAATTCAATTCAATTCTTTATTTATTTGTCACATGTAGTTATAGCTGGTACAACATACAGTGAAATGTTTTTCCTGGCTAAAAAAGTACTCCCCCCGACTGTGCAGACATGCTAAAAAGTATTTTACATAAACTAAAAAAAAGGGCGGGGGGAAGAAACAAAAGTTAAAAAGTAAAAAATAATATAAAAAACAATGTAAAAGTCCATATGTTTGTGCTTATAAGTATATATCCATGACATGCAGGATATTGTACTGTAATAATTTAAATGAAAAAACTATAAAAATATACATTATTTACATAGTACAGATATATATAATAAGGTACGGATGAGGTTCAGAGAGAAAAGTAAAATGCAAATTATGTACTGTGTGTGAGATTGTCCATCATGTCGTCCGGTTTGTGTTTTGGTTGAGGAGTCTCACTGTTTGTGGGTAAAAACTCCTCCTGAACCTTTCTGTTCTTGTTTTCAGGCTACAGAGGCGCTTCCCTGACCTCAGTAGCCTGAACAGTTTGTGGGCGAGATGGCTGGAGTCCCTAATGATCCTGATGGCCCTGGATCTGCACCTTTCAGCATAGATGTCCTGCAGTGCTGGTAAAGATGTTCCCATAGTGCGTTCAGCTGTGCGCACAACCCTCTGCAGGGCTTTCTGTTGCTGTACTGTGCAGTTCCCGTACCACACCATGATGTTGTTGCACAGGATGCTCTCAATGACACCAGTGTAGAATCTCCTCTGTATATTCTTGGAGATCTTAAACCTCCTTAGGTTTAAGATCTCCAAGAAGGTGATAGAGGCGCTGTCTGCCTTTACTAATGAGGAAGTCCGTATGTGTACTCCAAGTAAGGTCCTCGTTGATGTGGACACCGAGGTATTTGAAGTTGGAGACTCTCTCCACAGGGGTTCCACTGATCTGAATTGGGGTGTGAGTTTTCTCACCTCTCTGTTTTCTAAAGTCAATCACCATCTCCTTTGTTTTACTGATGTTCATGGAGAGGTGATTTGCCTCACACCACTTTGCTAGTCCATCCACCTCACTCTGGTAGGCCCTCTCGTCGTTCCCAGAGATGAGTCCCACCACCACTGTGTCGTCAGCAAACTTCACAATGGAATTAGTGGGGTGTCTGGCCATGCAGTCCGCGGTGTAGAGGGAGTAGAGAAGGGGGCTCAGTACACATCCCTGGGGGGCCCCTATGTTCAATGAGAGTGTATGGGAGTACACATCCCCTATTCTCACTGACTGTGGTCTCGCGGTCAGGAAGCTATAAATCCACCTGCACAAAGATGTACTAAATCCCAAATCTTGGAGCTTACCCGAGAGGGTGTGGGGCACTATGGTGTTGAAAGCTGAGCTGTAATCTATAAACAGCATTCTCACATAATTCCCACATCCCTCATCTAGATCGCTCAGTGTGGTATGCAGGACCTGTGCTACAGCATCTCCGGTAGATCTGTTTGTCCGGTATGCAAACTGCAGTGAATCGAAGTCGGGAGGAAGAAAGGAACTGATAAAGGGTTTCATGAGCCTCTCAAAACACTTCATCACTACAGATGTTAGGGCTACTGGGCGATAATCATTTAGGCTAGCTGGGCGGGTGTTCTTCGGGATCGGAACAATCACTGATGTTTTAAAGCAGGTGGGGACTACCTGCTGAGCCAGAGAGGCATTGAAAATACTAGTGAAAACTGTGGTCAGCTGATCTGCACATACTCTTAGCACACGTCCCGGTATGCTATCTGGTCCCGCTGCCTTCCTGCAGTTTGTTGCCCTCAGAGCTCTCCTCACATTTATTTATTTAACCTCCATAATGCATTCTTTACATAATAAATACACACACACACGTTTCATATCTTAGTGAGGGCATCTCACTGACATAATTCTTTCTCGAGCCACTTACCCTAACAGTAACCATCGAAAATGAGTGCCTAAACCTAATCCTCAGCCTAAACTTAATCGTAACCTAACTGTAATCGTGACACTAAAACCACATTTTGAGCTTTAAAAAAAAGGCCTTCAATGGGGCATTTCCCCCCATAAATGACTGTTAGTCCCCACAAGTATATTCACATGCCAATTTTCTGTCCTCACAAAGATGTCTAAACATGTACACACACATACAACAAACCACACACTAATATTTCTGATGCAGGAGACAGAGAGAGGGAGATACTTGGGACTTTTTACCACCTTTTGCCATTCAGAGAAAAAACATACGCTATACCAGGGGTGCCCAATCCCGGTCCTCGAGAGCTACCGTCCTGCAGCTTTTAGATGCATCCTTGTTCCCACACACCTGAATCAAATGAATGGCTTGTTATCAGGCCTTTGCCAAACATGATGGCATGCTGTAGAGATTAAACCATTTGATTCAGCTGTGTTGGAGTAGGGATGCATCTAAAAGCTGCAGGACGGTAGCTCTCAAGGACCGGGATTGGGCACCCCTGCGCTATACCAATGGGAGACACTTGTTCACATACAACAGGTGCAACAGATGAGGAGCTAAAGCAGTATTAAGTCACAAATCACATTTGCCTTCCTCTTTCTCACTTCTTTTGTCTTCTTTTTTTGTTGGCTTTAGGCCTGTAGTTCTACTACTAACTCATTCAATCCTTTGTTGTGTGTGTGAAGGGGCCATCCACCTCTCTTCCAGTCTGCACCAACAAATGCACATATCTTGTGACTAAAAATGTCAGGTAGGAGACAAGCATTTCTGCAAATGTACAGTTTTTGTTCTAATCTAAAACCAAACCCTAAGACAGAAAAAATCTCCTGCTGTTTTCTTTCATTTTGAAATGACAAGTCCAAGATTGCAAATGTTATATGCAGTGACGACGACAAGAAACTATAGTGAAAAAGGTTCATTTTGCTATCTGATATCAATCTTTATTTACAGAATTAAAGAGTAAAATGTTTTCGCTCCTCATCATTCCCAGGGTTGTCCATCAGTACGGACCTGGCATGTACACATTTGATCCTGAGTTCTTTGTTCTGGTTCTCACTGTGGACGTCTATTCAGGCAATTTTTCAGCATCCGTTTTGTGTCACTTCAATGTTTTGTGGTGCTTTTTGTGTTACTGGATGTCTGATTAAATTGCCAGTTTTTATTGCAAATTATGTTGGAACCTGTGCTAACAGCACAAAGCAATCAGTAACCACAAAAAGTATTATTTGTACAGGCACATGAATAACCAGATTTCTCTGTGCTTGATTCAACTTCACAACCGGGATAATGCTGCATATTTAAACAGAGATATTATAGATTTTAAAGTTGATGGTTTATAACCTGCTGGTGTTATATTTCTAATTCACTCTGTAAAGGGAATTTTTCCAGTCGGTTGGTCTTTTTTTTCCCACATAGCAGATACTGGTCCTGCTGGTGGGTTAACGATCTTCTACGGTCCTGTTCAGCTCTCCTAGAGTAACTGCCTGTCTCAAGGAATCTCCTCCATGCTCTTGAGACTGTGCTGGAAGACATTGTTTCAATCCTGTCCCCCTAGTGCACCTGTTTTTAATTTCATTAACACGAAACCGATTAACAACCTTACGGCTAGGGTATATCCCAGAAGTTTAATTGACTTGATGCTAGGGCTGGGCCATATTATACTGTTTATGGTAATACCGGTATAATGTTAGGCAACGATAGGAAAATGAAATATCGCAATAGAATATGAGTAAAACGCGCATGCGCAGTGCCTTTGTTTTCATACGCACATTGTTGAGTGAAACAGATGAACCAGAATTGGTTTGTAAAAATGGTGCAACTTCAGTGATGTGGAACTGGTTTGGTGTTTGTCCGTCAGATACACGACAAAGCACATTTTTTTGCAGAACATGCAAGCGGCCGTCGTTATTGTCATATTTGTCGGACTAAGATGCTCTTAAATCTGGGAGTAATCTGGGTCCTAAACTCCGTACGCTTCAGGTCAAACGAACACTGCAGCATCACTGAGAGTTAAAAACTGTCTAAATTCTTTCATCTTTAATAAAACGATCAGCATTGCTGCTTTACCAGGTGTAACTATGAAGTTTAACTTCCAGGCATCCATGAAAACAGAATTTATTACATTTAACGGAGTTAGAAGCTAGCAGGAAGCTAGCGGAAGTTAGCTCGCTAGTTTCGCTAGTTACCTAAGCATGATATTGCATGTTCTGACTGAGAGATTTCTGAAAAAATTCAAACGTACAGCTCTGCTATCACTTCCAACATAAATGAAGACAGGAAACTAAACAGCAGTGACATTTGTAGGGTTACTGAAGTTGGGCTAGCTGGTATATAATGATGTGCTACGTGATCGCTAGCGACACAGCTATGTTAGCATAACATAAACAGTGAAGCTGGAGGACGAACACTAACACTTTTCCACTTATAAAAGTTAACGTTAAGGTTCCTGATAGTTAGAGACAAATGCAATCGCATGGCAGGATGCTGTAAACGGACCAAACTTCAGTCAGCAGAACAACTGAGATAATCCATCCACAATACAAGGTTAGTCATTAATATACTGCAACAACACGGGGATAGAGCAGCTGCCAGAGAATTCAACATTAATGAATCAATGGTACAGAAGTGGAGGAAGCAAGACGAATGAGTTTAATAAAGTTTGATTTATCTGACTGCTTTGTTTCGCTTAATGTGCCTTATAATCCTGTGCACCTTATGGTCCGAAAAATACGTACTGCACACTGCAGTTTAATGTTGCAAAGCACCTCTTTTTAACTTCAGTGGATATTATACATGGTTATGCTCAGGATATGTCAGCCCATTTCTACTGGAAATGCCTTTTGGTTAAACTCTCAGCATTTGCACTGTTACATTTTTATAAAGCTTTAATGTACATAAAAACCAGCTTCTTGTTTAAGTGAAAATGGAAGGTTGTCTTTTTGCGCTAGTAATGTTGTGGAGTTGTATTTTGTCTCGCATCAATTATATCGTCAGTTATATCGTTATCGCAAATTTTCAAATATATATCGTGATAAATATTTTTGGCCCTATCGCCGTGCTCTACTTGATGCTACATTCTGATTTAAAGTGTTTCATTTTTTTCTTTTTTTTTAAGCAGTGTATTTGGCAGTGTGACTCTGTTCTGGGACTGCACGCCCCTCCAAGATGCATAGGAGCAACAAGAACCTCAGTGCAGAACAGAGCAGGGATTAAATCACAAGAAACCTTGGGACAGGTGCTTCTTTGTTTTATATAACAATCTATGCAAACCATGTGACAGTGGGCCTTGGTTACTTAGATTAGTAATTTTGTTCGCTTTTGTTCTGAGTGTGAGTATGGACATTTGCAAAATGCGCAATAAAAACTATGAACATTTGTTTTTCTCTTTCTTAGGTTTAATATTTACTAGCAAAAGAGCTAGCCCATATCAAGTCCCCTTCTTTGATTGGAAGTGAAGTGAATACACTCAGACCCTGGCATTAATCTCCTAAGGGGAGACACAGAAGCAGAAAATGACTTATTAAGTAAGCAGCACCATGAGGTTGGGTAAAACGAAGCAAACAAGTAAGTGTCCAAAACTGCAATTATCCCAGTGGCCACTTGAGACTGACTCCAGAAGCAACTCCCATCTTCAGATGAAAATTCAACCATGAAAATAAGAAGTTTGCATCCGATGTACCAGGTACCAGCTATTGTTTTGCATGTGCATAGCTCCCTCAATTATTTTAATTTTATTAAGGGTTAAATTTAGTGACTCGGCTTTTTTGACCGAGGTGTGCAGGCAGCTGTTGTTCTCTGTTTCTTTTGAATATGGCTTGTTGCCGGGAATAGCTTGTAAGAACTTTGTTTTCCCAGTTTTTGTGAATTAAACTGTATATTGCTGGTCTGCTACATAATACTGTTTAGTAGATATGAGTGTCACTCGTCACCCCATGCAGTTTATTAACTCCACCCTGTCTTTCAAATATCATCACCTTTAGCTCTAAAAAACTAGCAACTAAAATACAATATTAACAGTTCAGAATGTGCATCTATGCTAGAGATATACTGCAGTTGTATTAATTTGACCCTCAGAGAGAAACTGAAGACATTCGTTTGCATTTTCATTTAAATACAATATGACCGACAGGTGACATAGCGTTGGAGGTGAATCAATTCAAGACGTTTGTCGTATCAGAAGGCGGTAATAATCTGGTTAACTCTGAGGTGCAATATCAATTTCACTTTTCACACTTTACAGTGTTTGCTTTGAATTAATTAGTTGCTGAATATTTCCAGTTTTAGTCGGCTTTAATTTCGCTTTTAGTTAAAAGCATCAGTTCCAATGTTCATTAAACTAATCTGTCAGCAAATTGTCTTTTTCCTATAAATACATTTCAAATTAAAGACTGCAGCTTAAGGGTGCCATAAGGGCCTTTTCTGATGGGGTTTTACTTTAAGCCCAGCAGGTACTGGAAGATAACTTGAACAAAAATGACTCTCCTATACAGATGGCCACATATCCATTTATATAATTAGACACATGGAAGGCTTAGCCTCTAATTGCAATTTTATATGCACACCTCCTTCTGTATTTGAACAGTATATGCTGCATTGCATTCATCATAACATGAACTTACTTCATAAAGTGATTTACCTTTCTGATAATAGTTGTAATATACGTCGGCCCACAACTACGCACACACACTCACAGCTTTCCGCACTCAATACTTCACCCTGTCAGCCACGACTTGTGTGGTTGGTCTATCAATCAGTGTAAGCTGACAACTATGGCTAATGCTTCCCTTTTATTTAACCATGCTTCACAATTTACCATTAGATTACTGGGTTTAGATCACATACAGCATGTTGTGCTGTTTGTAGTGCTCTGTGACGCATATTTTAAGGCGCCAAATACTCATCATTTTATGACATTCTGAGGCATTTATTAACTACACATACCTTCAGTGCTTTGCATATTTGACATAAACAGTGTCAACATAACACGCTGAACCATGAAAATGCGCTATGCGCAATCTGATTATATTGCTGTTTTTAAGAGAGGTAACGCTCAATGTTACCTAAAAGACAAATTTAATACACATGCAGATTCGCTCAATATCATTCATTATATATATAATATAACCATTTGCCACAACATCTGTGAAAAGGCATGTTAACAACTTTGACAGTCACACTCCATAATTGGCAGGCCAGGGCTTGCTTAGTTATTCAGTGATAATGAGAATATCTCTTTCCCCCTCTACATCGCTCGCTCTCTCGCTCTCAGACACACAAAGACACACATACAGTCATGTTTTCAATGGTTTAGAGGACAAAACAGTGGCTTACATTAGTTTCTTTATTATGCGTGTGCCTATTGTCTTTCAAACATATACAGTTAAAGTGGATTTTGATAGTAAATGGTGTGTTCTTAAGTTGCAGTGTGTTTGACCTTTCAGGGCCACCGTAGAAGGCACTAAAACAGCTTCTTTCGCACAGAGAGTGAATTGAGGGGCTGCACAAAAGCCCAGGTTATTTTGAACTATGAATCATGCAAAGCTACTCTCTATAATTATTTACATTATTGAGACCTGCTTTTTGTCACCGAGGCAAGTTGCTACCCCAAAATGTCACGGTGCTAACAGATTTACTGTGTGTCCACAATACACGAGTAAGACACATTCATATAAAACCATGACTTGCAGATGTTAAACAACAGCGGTGACAGTTCTGCCCAATGCGCCGGCTGGATCGTTGCCAGTGCCAGGGTGAGACTTTACCAAACGCCAGTCGAATTGTGTTCATCTTCTGCAGCAGAGTGCCTGACTTGAGGGGAAAGCACATCGCAAGTTTAACTCCAGAGCTGTGAACTTTAAGCGACCTTTCAGCAGGCTCGGATCTATCATCTTAACTGAGGCGATCTGGAGATGACAGCCCTGCACATCCATCATGAGAACTGCTCAGGCCTGACACACACAAAGGCAGAAACAGGACAGAGTCGGACCCAATAGAACAGAAAATAAGTTAAAATCCGAGTCCCACCGTTTCCCATATGACTTTGCTTTGACTTTGACAATCATACAAAAACCAAAAGATACGCTTGGAAATATGTCGTCCCTTTGCGGCGCCCTCTGTGAAACTTCACTTTGCATTTTAATACTTCTCTCCATTCTAGCAGGTCTATTTCTTTGTCAAATCCCCTCTGTTCTGGCTGCCGTCTCCCTCTACATAGAAAGGTTAAACACACCTAAGCAGAGGCAGTGTGACTGATGCTGGGGCTGTTTCTAAATGTTAATGACACCCTCCGGGCAGAGCGCCGTACACGGCAGTATCCTACTGTAGAGTTATAGTGTGGCGGTTATGCTATAGTGGCTCCATCTGTGCATGCACACATCAAAATGTGTGTGCGAGTGCAGACACAGACGCACACACGCTGGGGACGGACCCACTGTACCGCTGGCACGAAGCCAGGAGTCCTTCCACTGAGTGGTCAGGGAGAGAAATCAATCAAACATGGCTTGTCAGGCCCCTGAATCCATTATGGTAGAGAGAGTGGTGAGGCTTGAGTAAACAGGGATGACAAGAAGAGACAATTAGCAAGAATTCAGGCCGCTGTTAGAGGCAAGCTTGGGGATTTGGTAGTCTTGCATGGCCGTTTGGCCCACCTAGGCTCAGTGCTGACAACAGGCAAGGCTTCGCAGCTTTGTTGCTGGTAATTCACTAGCCCTCAGTGTTTTATGCCCTCTCTCTTTACAGCCTAAGCAAGCCAAATCCATTTAAATAAACACCAGTGCTGCAGAATGATGGCTGAGGTGTTTAAAAGCACCGATGCAAGACTCACACATACAGCTGGGGTCATTACGCCGTTTCAGGTCAACCTAGAGCCCAAAGTATGCAGACACTGGATATATAAACTGAGAGCCTCTTTGAATTTATACATTGTGTAGGCGTAGGTTGTACATAACAGCACCATGTCTACTGCTTAACAGTCGCCAGTCTCACACCAGTTGTTGACTCAAAATGATTAACCTCCAAAATCAGCCTTGCCAGAAGATTCAGAAGAAACCGCTATAGAAACGGCGAGCGGATGGCTCACTGTGTCAGAAAGTGTGCGGCCATTACTCATACATAAACTCATTACATTGGTCTAATAGCTCTGTCTCATGACTCTGCCTGCCTATACCAGGAGGACATTAGTGCAGCCTGTGTATGGAACAGAACACTGGAGTTCATTCTTTCCTCTCAATGGTATGGATCAGGCAGATAATTAACTGCAGAGACGTGAAGTCATTGTTCAGTTGGAGATATGGACCTGGTCTAATAAGAGCTTGCTCTTTGCCAGGGAGAGAAAGGGGTGAGATAAAAGGGAGACCTGCACTGTCTCTATGCACAGCGGTGCAATCATATCCAGGGGCCCCTATTCTTTTGGAATCATTATTTAATTTAAGGTCAGCCTGGTTCTACTGAAGGTTTCTTCCTGTCAAAAGGGAGTTTTTCCTTCCTATCGTCGCCAAGTGATTACGCACTTGTATTGTAGATTTCTCTTATTGTAGAGTCTCTACCTTACAATACAAAGCAACTTGAGGTGACTGTTGTTGTGATTTGGCGCATTATAAATGAAACTGAAATTGAATTAAAAATGCTTTTTCTTCATGGTTTCTTCAGTTGGACTGTTTGACAATCATTGTGTCAGCTGTGTATGTGCAAAAACCAGTGTGAAATTAACAAAGTTTGTGTACTAAAAGAGAAAAGCTATCAGTTAAATGTAAGATATGTATACATCTTTGAGCATGATTTTCATAATCGTCACAAAAGTGTGACGGGTTTCATTTAAACAAACAAGCAATTTTATGACAGAGAAGCAGACTCAGTAATAGCCTTAATGATTTTAATACCACACAGGTATTACGCTTATTCACGGTCCTGCATTCGTGTCCATCTTCAGAGAGAGGGATTATGGGAATTTAACCACCATAGGGCCTAGGGGTGCAGTCCTCTAAAAAGTCAGCAGCCTGCCCCTGACACACTGTGCTAAGCAAAGTCTTTGTGATTCCAACAGAAAAAAAAGTTAATCTAGTTAAGTTGTGGCATCAGAAGCTTGTTGTTAAGATGTGTCAGCCAGCTGTTATCACGACTGTGCCAAAGATGATGTAGCATGGAAACAAAACAACAGCAGCCACAGCCCAAATCCACGCCACGTTACCTCTGTGACGTCTGCATTCACTGAAGCCGATGTCCTAATCCAGTTATTAGATTGCACAACAAGGATACGAGACTGTTGAAATCTCAGAGTGTGCAGGACCCTTAAAACAGCAAGTGAAACACAGCAAGTAAAACCCAAAAGATGTAATCATGTTGGGCCTTAAATTAACATTTTAGTTAGTTGTTTATTGGGGTGCTTTTTTTAGGCCTGTGCAAGTTCTTGCCATAAAGTGAAATTTACATCTCCTGCTCAGAATTTGTCTGGATCTCACAAACAAGGCTGGTCTGTGCTCAGTTCAACCCATAAATCCTGACTTTTTAAATCTTTGAATGGACCTCTGTGCTGGACTCGGGAGCCCCATGTCTGAGGGGCTGTGTACGGAGGCCCCCAAACTGAGGAACACAGCAGGAAAACAACTGTGAAGTTTATCACGTCATTCCAAGGACTGTGGGGGATCCCTCAGACTGCAGGTCACAGAGGAGCGGCATCTAACTTTATTTACTATTTAAGGGTATGCACGATGGCACAGGAACTCCATGCTGCAGAGTGCATGGCTACTACACTGGACATTGACTAAGCTAATGCGTTGTATCACTCTATATATGCATACTGTGTGTGCGTGTGGATGCTAGATTATTAATAAAAGGACACACAACCTAAAAGCCTAACATAAGCGTAAGTGTGTACACTTTGTTCTGCAGACCAAACAGAAGACAGAGCCAGTTGAATGATTATTGAGAATAGCACAGCTCTCTGTGGGAACTGTGGGTAAAGTGGGTGACAGCATCAGAACAAATCATGATGAAATGGTTGCATCACCCTTTCTGATAGCCATCTCTATAGTTGGTATCATCTCTTCTCACATATATGATTCATATAGGAGCGTGGAGGGTTTCTTCAAAGCGCTCACATGTTTATGAGTCCATAACATCTGACGCAGTCATGTTTACGCTCCCAAGCCACATTTGACATTTTCTGGATATGATGAATCATTAATGATGACCTCAATAGGCTTTCACATCTTTGGCCCACAGATCAATAAAGTGGTTAGGGGAGTAGGTCAGAGGCTCTCCAGGGGTGTCTGTCAGTGTGTGTGTGTGTGTCTATGTACACGTGTGTGTGTGTATGTCTTTGAGCGTGCCTTCAAGCAGTTGCACCCACCGAGCGGCGGTAAAATGCCGGTGCTAATTGGTGGCCGAGCGAGGGCCCTGTCTCCGATGCAGCGCTCCGGGGCTGGCAGAATTGCGGATGGTTTTCCAAGTTTTTTCCAAGCAATCCCTGCCTGTCAGGCTGTGGGAGTTCCATCCATTATTGATCACATCCAAGGATGAAAGGCAGAAACGCTCAGTGGGGACTGAGCATCTTTGGCCCCACGCAGGAAAAAAAAAAAAAACAGGGGAAAGAAACACAGCCTGGACTGCCAACTCTGTGTGAAAGGAGACGGGGAAACATCTTTTTTAAGTCGTATTGAACTGTGACTGAAAACCAGACAGTTTGAAAAGTAAATACAGTGTTACATCAATAAAATGTGTCGCACGGTTTGAGTCCTCACTCACCCCTAACTCTCAGCAGCACAGTCCTCTCTGAGATTTCTTTTTCATTCCCAGATGATGACATCGTGCTATGCACTGCTTTGCCAGCCTTGGACGCGGGTCAGCTCAGTGCTGTTCAATGATTCAGCTGTGTGGAACTGACCTCCACCTCACCTTGGCAATATCGTCTAACCAAATGGACGTTTGGCAGCCAGAACACACACTGGATATACAAGCATGCATGCACGCCAGTGACAACACACACACATGCAAGCACACACGACGTCTAGAAATAGACACACACAGACACACTCTCTGGGAAAGGGTTACAATGCTGATTGAAACAAAGGGGCAGATGGTTTACAATGATGCAGTGCCAGCGCTGGCAAGGTGGCTAAAATATGCATTTCAGTTTGTATGTGCGTGCTAAAATATGTCCACATACATCTCTCTGAGGTAGTTTTTACTGGGTTGGTGTCCACCCCCCACCCTATTCCACCTCGCCCCCCCCCACACCAACATCAGTCTAAGCATCTGCCAACAGAATGCAGATCTGTGTGCATTTGTCTTGGCCTGCCAGCGTGTCTTCAGTCTTGCGGGAGAGCAAAATGTTTTGCCAGAAGTTGCTGCGAGATACTTTGAAATTTTACAGCGCGCTATAAACTCTACCGCAGTTGGTACTGAATCATCATTTAAGTAGATGGCTGCTATTTTTCAGATGTGAAGGAGTTCTGGGGAAAAAGCACAAAGGCACATAAAAATGCATAAAAGTGAGATACTCCCTTGTGTTTCCCTCTAATTACATCCCAATGAGTTTTTCACGGAGTGTTTGGGATACAAATATTCATGTTATAACCGATGTGATTTAAGTCTTCTGTGATTTGTCAGTGTCTGTGTTGGCTTTAATACTACAGGCTTAATACTGCAGCATTACTATATAAAACAGTCCTTCAGAGGCTGCTTCTGTAAAGAAATTACAGCAGGAGAAGCTTTTTTGCCCGTCTACAGAGCAGCCATGGAAATTCAGAGGGTTTTAATAGAGAAACAAGTTAATGATTGCACACAGCATAAGTTACACAACACCCTGCAGCAAATGCATTGCATGTCTTGCTCTTAAATAAAGTGACTGTGTGTGTGTGTGTGTGTGTGTGTGTGTGTGTGTGTGTGTGTGTGTGTGTGTGTGTGTGTGT
>NW_005187560.1:536428-551564 GCF_000239375.1 Pundamilia nyererei
TAGGGTTAGCAGTAATATAATACAGCTGTGAACTGTGTGTGATTAAACAGCAAACAGTGAGGCTGATAGCACTGATAAAAATGACACTAACTGGGTGTCTGTGTGTGTGTGTGTGTGTGTGTGTGTGTGTGTGTGTGTGTGTGTGTGTGTGTGTGTGTGTGTGTGTGTGTGTTATACTCTCCTAGTTAAGTGTGCCTATGTAATGGCACACTTATTACTATTTGACAGATTTATTATTCTAGTTCTTGGTTAAACTTTCATGAATAGATAGTTTCAAAGTAAACTGCAGTAAAAAGTAACTGCAAGTTCAGAAAACAGAAAAAATCCTCAAATCAAATCAATATTATATGTGAGCAATTCTTGTGTTTCAAACAGAACAAATTCACTTGGTTGGTTTTCTGTTTCAAGCATCTGCAGGAGTCCTGCTGTTGATGCGTCTCTAACAGCGTCCTCCATCTCCTCATCCAATCCTAGTCGGACTCCATGTCAGTCCAGTTTTCCACCAACGTATTACCACATCTGATTACTGATCCAGCTCTGATACAACACTTACTGCATCTGCAAACATCAAGTGTTACATTAACAGGCTCTGAGGGAAAAACTAAGAATATTTTTTTAATGTGCAAGCATAGCAGTTTTATTTTCCATAGTTCCCTTCAGTCTGCTTATCCCATCTGTGCCTGTCTCTCCTTTGTCTGTGTGAATAAGTGTGTCAGTGGAGTTAACCACTATTTTTCAGGAGTGGGCGAGATTCAATCACAGGAGTACCTAAACCCTGCTCTCATCTTCCTGTCTTGCTAGACTGTAGTAGTGTTTCTCGGGCCAGTTACAATTCTGTTCCATGATCTCTGTTAACTTCTGTAACCACAGTTTTACTCACCTACTTGTCTCCTCCTCTTCCTCCTGTTGGATGCTGTTTGGTGGGCGTGCTGGACTATCTCTCCATCGCCACTTTCCACACCCTCTCTAGAAAATGAACCTCCTTTGAACCACCTAAAAAAAGAGGACAAAACTGGTGCATGGGGATAAAAATACCCTTCAGACAAAATAACAAGTATTCACCTGAGACACCTGAGATTTAGCTTATCATGGACTGCTAAGAGAAATTTTGACAAGACTTGCTTTAGTGACTTACTTGTGTTGAGTATTCAGCTGCTGAAGTGATTTCTGAAGCTTTATCTTTCTGGTGTGAGTCAACCTGCTTTTAGTTGGATCGACTGTGGTTGCAAATATTCTTGAGCTCTGATCTAGTGCATATTGTGTCAATGAACCAAACCAAATATCCAAAAATATAAACGTGCTGTTTTTTTTCCATTAGTAACATAACTGACACTGAGTGAGATAAATAAAAGTGCACCTGCTCACACATATCGCACGTGGAGAGGTGCTGAAAAGAGACAGGTGAAGTGAAATGATATCAGACTGACAACAGCGTGTTACGTTACAACAAGCGCAGTAACAGCTCGCAAACAAGTGTTACAGCAAAAATAAAAGAAGTGAGCGAGCAGGAGAGACGGTCAGGAAAACCATCGTTGTTGGAACTTCTAAGTCATTTCAGGTATTTTATTTTGTCCATGTGGGCAGCTACAAATTTCAGTCGAGCTTGAAGATGCTGTTTTTAGAGCAGGGCGTCACCCTTTCAATCCGTGGTCGTATAAAACTCCCTTTGGACAGTGACGCTGGTGTTCGGGTTTCCAGTTATGACAGGTTTGAGCCTTGGTGGTTGCTGGGTAGTTCCTGAACATCCTAACCAATTTCCTGCCATCTGAGTGTGACAGTTTGGGTCTTCTTCCAAAGTGGTGACACATCTGGATAACCTGATTTCTGGCAGTTGTTCAGAAATGGCACCAACAGACATTCCCAACTTGTGTAAATCTACAATTTTGCATCTTAGACTTACCTGTTGTTCTGAGTATTGATCAGTCCAACGAGAGTCAAACAAATGCTTTTTATACTTGCAAAGAGAAAATCCCAATTGGAGTCAATCATGATCACTAACGGGAAATTAATAGGCCTTTTCTTTGCCAAGTTAAAAGATGTTTTAACCTTAACCTTGTATATTTGAGCCTATATGTATACTTGTGACTACGTGTGGATTGTGTAGATAAAAACTGTGTGGAGAAAAGCAAATTCAAACTTGTGCACCCAATCCTTTTTTTTCTAAGTTCAAAGAAATCATTAAAAGTCCCAAACTATCATGGCATTTATACCCATCGATGTAAACTGACGACAACTCTATATCCGTGACCTCTTCCAGGACTCACTGCAGGATTGTTCTTCAAAAATAGTACTGCATAATTAATAAACCTTTAAAAATCTAAAATACTATAAACATGCGCATAATTTTTCTCTTACAAATACAGTTTCCCATGTATCACAACTTATTCAGATATAAAGCAGTTTGTATGTTAGAGTGCCACCTTATTTACAAACAGAAACACTGCGTCATATGCTGCATCAGGAAGCAAATCAATTTGTACATGCAATGGCAGAATCCACCACTTTTACTGAATGTAATCAAATAGAGTTAATGGTTACTGAAATAAGTAGTATGAACAGCAGCGTTTAAAGCTGATGGCAATCTTAAGGGTTGCACTTGCAGATTTCATTGGCTCAGAGCAAAGCCCACTTCACTCGTCCCGACTCCTTTCCTCCTTTACACCAATGAGTCCATCCACTCCATGTCATTGCCACATTCAATGGCCATCCAGACTAATCCATCCCAGGTTGTTAGCCCTGTCTGCAGGGCTAATCATCATCTCCTCTGGCTCAAGTTAGCCAAAAAGCGAGCATCACCAGAATGAGACAGTTAAATATTCATGCCCCAGCGCAGTGTAATATCCTCCTCAATGATGTTTGAACCTTTTGACCCGAGGTAATCAGCAGTAATCACACGGTCACACCGAACAGCGAGACATTTGATGTGTAGATGGTTGAGTCTGATGAGCTTTTGACACTGCTGAGTGCCTGCATCAGGCAGAAGCTCAAACTTGTGATCGGCACAAACGCGAGGCGCACAAGTGACACGCGGCGGCGTTCCCGGTGACAGACACTTCATTTCACCCCCAGGCATACCGGTATGACATCACTCGATTAATAATGGAGCAATTAATTATGACCTATTAGACTGATGAATTAGATTAGATAGAAAGGAGGAATGTAGCTGTGTGATAATATTACACTGGGATACATTAATGACTTCTTGGAGAGCGGGGTGTGCTGGGAGGGGCTGAAGGGAAGAATTTATATATGCCAGTTTGGAATGACACACAGTCAGCGATCTAATTATATCGGTGATAAATGGTGTTATTGATATGATGATGATTCCTTACCCCAACATGCTAATACTCCACTCTGGAAACACGCGGATCTATACTGCGAGACTTTAATGTCTCGTAGTATGACAGCAGACACTGTCTTCAATGAAAGCTCCATATTGATGACACACTTAGCGTCACAGAAGCCACCGGTGAATTCAGGGTACCTTTGAAGCAGCTGTATGGAGGCTATTTAATGATTGAAAATGTTATGTGGCTTTTAAATATGAATGCAATTCTTCCATCAAACCAGCAACACAGAAATAGAGAAATAACAATAAAGACTGAACTTTGCTGTCACACTGATAGAGATTAAAGCAAGTGATTCTACTCTCGTGTATTTGACCTTTTAACTGTTACTTCTTAAACCTTTCCATAAGTAATACAGATATAATATGAGGGTGATTTGTTAGTGTGTGTGCGCAGTGGGGGGGGGGGGGGGGGGGGGGGGGGGGGTGATACAAACACAATTTTGACTAATTAGAACATTCACTTCTCATTTTTTTCCTCTACATTAACTCAATGAAATTACTACTGCACTCAAAGTCCTAAGTGGAGCATCTGCATAGGATGAGCACATTATATGGTTTTAAATATGTAAGCTGTTATTGCACAGTGTGTGATGAAAGAAAAAAAACAAAGGAACTTGCACTGATGAACTCATTTGAAGCCCTGAGCTGCATTCCACTGACATCTAGTGTCAGATTCAGGAAGTGAGAGATCGTCCCGTGCCTGTGTCTGACCCCGTGCAGGTGTGTGTTTGTGTGTGTCCTGTTGTCCACTTCCCAATACATCAGTGTAGTCCTATTGATCTGTTTGATATGACCTTGAACGATCAGACAAGTGGAAGAGTGGTGTTGGAATGAAACTCATCCATTCCCTCTGTCTGCTATCTGCTGCTGCTGTAATGACTTGAGGGAAGACGGGGAGGCGAAGAAGCCCATTGAGAACGACTCCTGAACCAGTCAGCTCTGCAGCAGCCTTATGCCGTGGCCAGCCTCGCCTCCAGGCACAGTCTGCTTTCTGGGTAACAGGAAGAGAAGTGGGTCAGTCTGTCTGAGACACGAGTGATGATATGTGGGCTGGTTAATGCTATATATCAAATCATAAAGATAGATGGGTAGATAGAGCTCAACTATTGCAAGGGTTATGTAAGTGGATTTGTTCCCAGGATAGCTTTACATATGAATATGAAATACAGTGTATTAAAATGATAATCAGTAGATGAATGATGAAATTTATCCTCATGGGGCAAAAGATGAGGAGAAGCCATGCTTTAGGGCCTTATGGTGGATGGTTTAAGCTGAGCATGTTTCATCCTCTAACATGTAGAATCTAAGAGTATATGTAAAACATTTC
The DNA here is from genome assembly GCF_000239375.1 of Pundamilia nyererei. Lineage (NCBI taxonomy): Eukaryota > Metazoa > Chordata > Actinopteri > Cichliformes > Cichlidae > Pundamilia > Pundamilia nyererei. The sequence continues at coordinate 541,105 of NW_005187560.1, forward strand.
CCCTGCAGCTGAAGCATGATGAAAATTGAATAATCATTGTTTTGCCCCAATTTCAAATCACTTACATGACTACAGAAATCAGTATGTGAAGAGGGAAAAAATCACCTAGTGCCCGTTTCCTTCTTTTTTTCTTTTTTGCTGGTAGTTAGCGAGTGACTGAGAATCGCTAATATGATAGCAAGTGATGAAACGCACCTGAATGCATTAAATTAAGTGCTGAAGCCTTAATGGATACAATGGATGTGGAAATAATTTTCACAGAGATCATAAAGTTATTAAATTATTTTCAAATGATTTTAGTTCATGTAGGCTTGTTGACAACATCTTGGACTCCTCTGAGGACACGCCCACATCTGTGGCATACCATAGTCATGGATAATGTTACGGAGGGAGAAAAAGATGCAAGTAATGTGTGTTTTAATCACATGATTCACATAATACTGTAGATACATGTTTGCTATTAGCCGTTTACTGTTACCTTGTGACTGTCGCAGCTGTTCCGTCACATTATTGTCTCCCCAAAGACATTTGTGTCGTCTGCATTTTTCTATTTGCTGGTATTTTCTTAAGTTGCAGTGTGTTTTACCCTTCAGGACCACTGTATCCATTCAAGGCTCCAACACTTAATTTAATGCATTCAGATACATTTCATCACTTCCTATCATATTACCGATTCTCAGTCATTCTTAAGATCTTTACATCACAGCTAGCACAGTACAAATTAAAATTGCTCTGAATTTTAAAATCTTGCATAGACAATGACAAAGTAATGCACTGTAATGCTGTGCAATGTATTCCATCATAACTGTAATTAGTAGAGATGAATAAAACTAGTGAATAAAGCTAGTATTACTATTATGCATGTAGGATTTGTATCGGAGCACTTTAAAATAAGTAGTGTTCCATTCTCTACCACTTTTTATTTAGTAATAAAAGTAGCTGTCCAAGCCTAGAAAATGTGTGGACTTAAGGTGACAGCTGTATATTTCCCTTATATTTCCTCTTCCACTGTCTGGAAATCTAATTACTGTGAGTTCAGCACATGCTCTGCTCACAGTGGTTTAAAAAAAAAAGACACAAAAGAAATTCCTCCTTCATGACAAACACCAACAAGGAACATGAAGCTGAAACCTAAAATAAAAAATTTAAAGATTTTTTTTCTTTAAAGAACGGGGTTTTACAGCCCACATTGAACAGTAATGAGCAGAGCACCCATGCTGCACATTCACACAAACACACACACTCCTTTACCTCTTCATCATGGGACGTGACACCTGACGGCCCATTAGTTCCTAAAGTGCTATTCTATTCTATGAATTCCTCTCCTTATAGAATATTTAGACTCTGTGTGGTTTCCCGCCGCTTGTCAACATGGGATGCATTATTCATGTTAATGTGCCATCATCTGACGTGCTGCGTGATGTAACGCTGCCATTCCCTGACTCCTGCACCCACAAACGCATCTAGTGACCTTCTGAACTGTGCACTGCCATCGCCCCCTACAGAATCGCAGCAGCTTTCCCTCATATAATGCAAAAAAAGAGAAGGAAACTCAGCTTTGACAAGCCTTATTGTGCAATTAAATGAGTGCTTACTAAAAGCACAGCCACAGCTGCATTGACAATAACAAAAGATCTGAGATTTTAGCACACTTTAGGTGCATGCATATCTGTGGGCCTGGATTACCTGCTTTTACAAAAGAGATAAAGAGCAGCAGAGTGACTTTAACCAGCTTTTAATTATGCAATTAAAAAGGTATGCCTGTATTTGAGATAGAGTAGATGTATCCTCACTGTGTGTCTGAACTCAGGAGAGATATGACACAATGGAGTGAAGTGAAAGAATTTGAGTTACCAAGCCTTTAGTGCAATTAAAAGATAAGTCAAAGGCTGCTTCTATTTGAGATGGAATGAGCAAATGATTCAGAGTTTTAGTAAGCCTTTTGTTTAACCACAAACTTTGCATGTGTTTGAGCTGGAGAGAAGAAAAGGAAGCTAGGAAGAGTTGTATTAGCAAGTTGTACAAAGGTAAGCTTAAAAAACATGTTAAATTTAAAGCTGTCCACTTTGTTGATTTTAATGGACTGATGGTGCCACTCAAACTTAACATCTCATTCGAAGCAATCCAATGTATGTATATATGTTTCTATGGACCTTATCTCCTCCTTAGCAGCTGGGCCAGTCTCAACAAAACTTTGGACAAACACCATCACGCATACAGCAATCATGTCTTTCCATTTCTCTTGATTTTTGTATTCATTATCGCGTTGAGGAAGCAAGGTTATGTTCTCTGTCTCCGTTTGTTTACCCATATGTATCTTAATGGTCGATATAACTTGTGTCTGCAACAGCTTTTTATTGGACCCGGCACTAAAAACGGATTGAAGAACTTGTGTGTGGCTAGCCTTAGCTAGCTAAAGGTAGCTTAATATAAAACAGAGTGAAACAGCTAGCCTGCAAAAGTAACTAAATCTAACCAACAGCAACTCTAAACTTCTATAATAAATTATATGTTGGCTTAATACAAAAACCAAAGCATAACAACAAAGATTCATTGTTTTACAAGATTATATATGGCAAGCTTAGCATGCAAAAGTGCCAATTAGCTCTTTTTTCTTTTCCTTTTATGCACTTTGTTCATCATCAACAGAAGTTACCAGCTAATGTGGCATCTTTATAGATGTACCACAGATACAGATACATACACTTGTTCTAAGTAACATACCAAAAACAAACAAACAAAAAACTTAAAAATTACTAAAATTGGAGCACTGGCTTCTTTGACAGTTTGCTAGCTTAGCTACCCTCAAACCAAACAATGATTTTTTTTATTATTATTTAATTGTGTTAAAAAAGGTACAAACGGGCATCAGTGTCACAAACATGAGTCAGATTATTGAGTTCAGTGACCTAAAATTAGCAAAGTTGAAGTCCAGTAAACATCGAGTCGCTATAGTGATGCGTTGGGATTTACTTGTCAGTCAAGAAACTATGTGTCCAAATTTATTAATCTTATTCTTAATACAATTTTTAAAACATAAAATATATATTAAATTGGCTTCTACAGTGACTTTTTTGTGGACCAAAAGTGTCAGTATTTCAATGTGAGAGTTTCAGGTTCAGCTAATGCTTGCTAGCTTTGTTAGCACCAGTATCACAAACATAGTATTACAGTCCAATTGATCAGAATTAGCAGATTTGAGGCATAGCTACACGTAGTGGCTATAGCTGCACCTGCTAGCTCAGCTCAAATGTTACCTCAAGAAGATGAGTTTTAAAGAAAAAATATCAATTGATATCAAACTGGTGTTTTGAAACTGGTCTGCAGGGTCAGGCTCAGCTGTGAAAGCGATGACCATTAAAGAGACTTAAACTGTTTGCACATCCATGTCAGCTTTTTCAGCTTCAGAGGTTTGACCTTAACAGAATGAAAAAAAACCCAAACCTGCCAACTATGCTTCTTAGTTCTCTGGCAGATCAGGATTTTTAAAAAGTGAAATTAAGACTGGCTGAAGACATTTTCTTGTTTGTGTGGTCCACGCAGATAATTTGTGTACAGTATCAACAATGTGGAAGAAACTGAGTTTATAAGACACAAGTTTTAACGATAGTTATTGTTTCATGGATTTACACGCAGAGGGGGCGCAGAAGAAAATGTCTCTGTATCTCAGTTAGCACACAGATGAACTGCCAACTTGTCAAAATAGTCTTCCAATGCATGCTGGGACAGCCGCCACCATCACTACCACCCCAAAAGGGATTTGACAGGTGGAGAAATGAAATACTGAAACTGCTTCCTCAGTCATCCAACCTAAATATTGTGGCTTTGGAAAACGCTTTGCCCTTTCTGTTTGATGAGCCAATAAATGAAAGGCTTTTCACAACTAATTAACATGATTGCTTCGGTATTCTATGACATTGATAGTGGCTTTATAGGCTGGTGTGGGTTGATGCACAGGTTATTTTTAAGATACCAAACAAGCATAATGCATAATTTATCACACCAAAGAATAACCCTCCAAAGCTGGTGAATAAAGGAAGTAATAAGGGCAGCAAGGCAGCTGAAATGACTGATAATGCTTTACAACAGCTTCTAAATAAAGGAGATGAAAGAAAAAAAAATCCTGTTTGCACATCATCTTAAAGGAAAGTGTAATTATCTGTCAGCCAATCAACACCTAACAATCACTTCATGTGCCTGACCTTGCTGGACTGGTAACCATGAAAAAAAATTTTCTCTCTCTCTCTCTCTCTCTCCAGTTGAACACAGCTTGGTCATACAAAAAAAAAAAAGCCTTTATATGTGCACGGGGATGAACGACAAACAAGAGCGGTTTTCCATGGCTTTCTCTCACCAGGGCACCTTGGAGACAATCTTACCCTGGCTTTTATGGCTCACCATAGTGCGTCCAAATAACAAATATGCAGGGAGGATGAAGCACAACCCCCCATGCAGACCAGATAAATATGTGAAAATGACAGTATTTGTTTTCTTTTCATTTGGGATCTGTTATGACAGTCTGCATAAATAATGCACCTTCAGGAAATATTTACAGAACACATATTGGTCTATATCTGACTGTGTGTGTGTGTGTGTGTGTGTGTGTGTGTGTGTGTGTGTGTGTGTGTGTGTGTGTGTGTGTGAGGTTGCTTCTTTTAACATTATTTCAGCTAGGTCCCATGCCTTGAAGTGAGCCTGCTTTTAATGAGTACTACCGCTTACAGAGGCATCAATGCTTCTTTAGTTTGCCTTCCCAGAGGCATTATCAGCCATTGACAACTGGTTGAATGCTGCTCTCTATTTAAGCACACTATCCTGTCAGCACTGGCAGTTGATGGACAGAGTTGTACAAAAACTACCTTCCAATATTTATCTCATTGTAAGCGAATAGCTTAAAAGAGACTCAGTGAAAGCGAAGGACACATTGCACAGTAAAGAATGCAAAGGCGTGGATGAATGTCTGCATTTTTCCCCTTGAACCGAAACAAGACAGCTGAACGAAAGAGTTCTCAGCCTGATTAATTTTGGTATGTGGTGAATTTTGGTATCTTTTTAAAACATTTGTAGCGAAAACATCACTTTATAAGTAGAAGAAAACATTGTGGCATTTCTGTAATATTTCTGGAAGATGTTGTATTTACTTTTTATGGTTGATTTAATGGAAGAAAATATATAATTTTATATAAGAAAAAACTTAATACGGTAAAGTAGTAAAATGCCTGTAATATCTGCCATTTTTCTAATACACTGTCCAGAATGATTTACAGTATGTGTGGATAGTTTCTCTGTATGCACCCTGAATCTGAGTTTAAGATACGTATGATACATATTACAACTACTGTGCAACTTACAGTGGACCTAAAATTCATTTTAGGCAGATAGTGGATTATGTGAAAGTCCTCCACCCACTTTTACTTAATCCATGAAATAAACCTTTTACAAAAACAAAGGCTTCTAAAGTTCTAAAGAAATCATGGTGATCTCTTGATCAATAGAAAAAAGTCCCACATCCACCTCTTGGAATTAAAAATACATTTTCCATTATGGTCCATTAAGGAACACAATACATTTCATTAATGTGAAGAATCATATAACATCCTCTACTGCTCTGATTTCTCTTTCTAACTAGTCAATGCAACCTCTCTCTACAGCTGTCACATGAATAGTGCAATGTTGGCAGACAATTCTGACCTGTGTCTCCCCCCACATCCCACCATCTATCTAGGTTATCAAAGTCTGTTTTTCTTAGCTTCCAGTAATTCCAGCAGTCAGAAAAAGACTGACAGAAAGGCTCATCATGAATCAGATTCACATGAAATTGCCAGTGTGAGCAGTGTCGACAGCATGCCAGTAGCGAGATGTCCGAGAGTCCTAAATGATGATCTGAAAACCAACAGGAGAAGTTACTGCCCTAATCAATTTGCTGTTATGTATCTGATTAACGTAAATCCAATCAAGTCTAGCTGTCCTCACACTACCCTCAGACACACTCATATGTGCACCGCTTCCTCCAGACATCCAAATGTCCACAAGATCATTTTCACCAGTAATTGTTGACAGGAGAGAGGCTGAAGGTGGACGAGGCTCGCCATGAGCCAAAGGATGTGTGGTGCAATTACAGTCCCCATCAACCACCGCCACTGAGTTACTGCTGCACTGTTTTCATTTGTTGTTAAAGTTATGAAATAGCTAACACAATCAGTACTGCTGTTGTGGGCACAAATGTTTATGAACACGCACTGTATACCTCTAATTACAGCCTCTACTATTTGGGTCCTACCCTGCTCTGCTTCATTTGCTGTAATGTACTTGTATTTCCTTTAGAAATACTTCTCACCCTTTTTTTTTATCACAACCTCTATTTAAGTTTAAACTTCCAACTCTTAAACCTCTCATATTTAATAGAGACAGGAAGACGGTGAAAGCTTTATGAGAGAGACCACCTTCAGTGCTCCAGGCATCTTACTGCACTTTTAGAAGATTTTTCCTTGTTTCTTCCTGCTCAGTTTAGTCAGTATCTTTTTTAGACCTAACCTTTTTGCTTGCTCAGCTGTTTATAGCTGACCACTCTCCTTAAGGTTATAAGATTTTATAGACTGCTCAACCCTTGGGGAAAAAATCGGTAACTTTAATGGATTGTCTGCCAAAAGTTCCATCTAGTAATTCGATGATATCTTATAAGGAATATGACCATTGATTTGGGTCTTTCGTCTTGTCATCCTTGAGCATGGGATTTTACCATTTTCGACATTTGAGCAGCCTGCAGCTGTGTTCTGATTTTCAGCCCTACTTGTCACCGCTGTCTGTTAGTGTCTCGGCTTTCCTCCACATTTTCCTTGTCATTCCTGTCAGACTGTCTATCCTTCACCTCATCAACACATTGCACCATTCCCTCGTCAGTTTGTGGGGCACCAGTTGTGACCTCCACTGTTTCCTGCTGCATTACTTACAGGTTGCTTGTGACCAGTTCCCTCAGCCCCTTGTTTCCCTAGATCACTAGGTGTCTGCTATTTGCCAGCAGCATTGGCTACAGCACTATGTTGTCAAACTGAGCATGAGCATGAATGCAGGGTGAGCATGTTCCTAAAATGTAGTCCTAGCTTCCCAAACTCAATCAGCACCTTTATGCACTCTTTCACTCAAACTCCCAACATGCAGTGCAGTAAGGAGAGGACATCAGATACATGTTACTCTTCAAAAGAGTTTTCACATGCCTTTCACACCTTCAAAGTTCTTCCAGTGATCTAATAATGAACTTTCATGAAGTTCTTGGAACTAATAAAAAGACTTTATTTTTATATTCCTACTATGGTTCAAGCTCCAAAAACACTCTTCCTTGGTTAATGCCATTGGAAATGGACAGTGGAAGATTAACCAGCAACACCAGTCATGTTATTAGTGGCCAGCGATATAAAACACATGCCACCTGCAAATCAAGAACCAAACACCCTATGAGTGCAATAGTTGTAAGTATACAGTGGGCTTTGTGAAACCTTTAATTTTATGACAACATTACTTTCAGCTACCTTCTTATTCACAAGGGGTTGTAACCCCAAGCAGGCAGCTCCACATCAGAATCAGAATCAGAATCAGAATCGTGTTTATTGGCCAAGTATATGTGCAGACACATACAGGGAATTTGGTTCCGGTAGATGGTGGCTCTCAAGCACAGCAATGTAAATCTCACACACACACACACACACAAGTGTCTATATATACACATTACACATACATACACAAAGCTGTGTAAACCAACTATAAATAACGAATCTAAACTTATATACATAAAATACAGAAATGAATGAGGTGGAATGAATACTACAAAATGTACATAAGGTGCAGTTGCAGTCTGGCAGTGGGAGCAGTGTGACAGGTCAACTGTTAAGAAGGGAGATGGCGAGGGGAAAGAAACTGTTCCTGTGTCGGGTGGTCCTGGTCTGCAGGCTTCTGTACCGTCTGCCAGAGGGCAGCAGATCAAAAAGTCTGTGTGCAGGGTGTGAGGGGTCTGCGATGATTTTCCCTGCCCGTTTCCTGGTTCTTGAGAGGTACAGATCCTGGATGGAGGTACAGATCCTGTACTGCTGCCCGTACAGTCCGCTGCAGTCTGCTCCTGTCCTGTTTAGTGGCTGCTCCATACCAGACTGTGATGGAGGAGCACAGGACAGACTCAATGACCGCAGTGTAGAACTGGATCAGCAGCTCCTGTGGAAGACTGTACTTCCCCAGTTGTCTCAGGAAGTACATCCTCTGCTGGGTCTTTTTGAGGATGGAGTTGATGTTGGTCTCCCACTTCAGGTCCTGGGAGATGGTTGTACCCAGGAACTTGAAGGTCTTCACAGTTGACACAGGGCTGTCTGATATGATGAGGGGGAGCAGAGTTGAGGGATGTCTCCTGAAGTCCACTGTCATCTCTACAGTCTTAAGAGTGTTCAGCTCCAGATTGTGCTGACTGCACCAGAGTACCAGCCGCTCAACTTCCTGCCGGTATGCAGACTCATCACCATCTTGAATGAGGCCAATGACAGTGGTGTCATCTGCAAACTTTAGGAGTTTTACAGCAGAGTTATTGGAGGTGCAGTCGTTAGTGTAGAGGGAGAACAGTAGTGGTGAGAGGACACATCCTTGAGGGGCACCAATACTGAGGGACCGGGTTTCAGAGGTGATCTCCCCCAGCCTCACTTGTTGCTTTCTGTCTGTCAGGAAGCTGGTGATCCACTGACAGGTAGCTGGTGACACGCTGAGCTGGGAGAGTTTGGAGGAAAGAAGTTCAGGCACAATGGTGTTAAAAGCCGAACTAAAGTCCACAAACAGGACCCTGGCATAAGTTCCCGGGCGGTCAAGGTGTTGCAGGATGTAATGCAGCCCCATGTTCACTGCATCATCCACTGACCTGTTTGCCCGGTAGGCAAACTGCAGAGGGTCCAGCTGGTGGCCTGTAATGTCTTTCAGATGGGCTAACACCAGTCGTTCGAAGGATTTCATGACCACAGACGTCAAGGCGACAGGTCTGTAGTCATTCAGTCCTGTGATGGTGGGTTTCTTGGGAACAGGGATGATGGTGGAGCGTTTGAAGCAGGAGGGAACTTCACACAGCTCCAGGGATCTGTTGAAGATGCGAGTAAAGATGGGAGCCAGCTGTTCAGCACAGGTTTTGAGGCAGAGGGTGAGACGCCATCTGGTCCGGGGGCTTTCCTGGGCTTCTGTTTCTGGAATAGTCGGCTCACATCCTGAGTGTGTATTCTTAGTTTCAGGGAGGAGGAAAGGGGGGTGAGAGGTGTGGTGGAGGTCGTTGAGTCTGGATTGGAGAGGGTGGTGGTGGTCGTTGAGTCTGGATTGGGGAGGGTGGGGGTGGTCATTGAGTCTTGATTGGGGAGGGGCAGGGTGAAGGGGGGAGAGGTGGAAGGTGTGTTGGGGGTCAATGTCTGAAGCAATGTCCCTGGGGAGGGGAGGGTGGGGCATGGGAGTCTGTCCGTCTCAAACCTGCAATAGAAAGTGTTTAACTCGTTGGCCAGGTCTTTGTTTTGCTTCAATAGTGGGTGGGGGGCGTCTGTAGCTGGTGATTTCCTGCAGGCCCCTCCACACTGACGCAGGGTCGTTGGCTGAGAGCCGTTCTTCCAGCTTCTGGGAGTAGATCCTTTTAGCTGCTTTGATCTCCTTGGTCAGTGTGTTCCTGGCTTGCTTGTACAGGACCCTGTCACCACTTCTGTAGGCATCCTCCTTGGCCTTGCGAAGATGTTGGAGTTTAGGAGTGAACCATGGTTTATTGTTGTTGTATGTGCAAAAGGTCTTTGTTGGCACACACACGTCTTCACAGAAACTGATGTATGATGTCACAGTGTCCGTGAGCTCATCTAGGTTCTCAGATGCAGCTTCAAAAACAGTCCAATCAGTGGGGTCAAAACAGTCCTGCAGTTCCTGCTTTGCTGCGTTAGTCCACTTCTTCACAGTTTTGACTACAGGCTTGGCACGTTTGAGTTTTTGCCTATAAACTGGAATAAGATGGACCATGCAGTGATCAGAATGTCCCAAAGCTGCCCGGGGCACATGTTTGATTTGTTACATTTTTTACACCAGATACTGTTTGTGACAAAACCTGGTCCCAGAATCAAACCGGGAATCTTCCACTTATTAAGCACATGTGTAAACCACTACATACACAATGGAGGCATTAACTTGAAATTGTATGAATGGTACGAAATCCAACCAACCATCTTTGATTGGAGGCACTTGGCTAAAAATAAATTAAATAAAATATGACAGTAAGAGCCATTAAATTTACATTTAAAGAGCGCCATAAGAGCCAGTCCTATATGACTAATAAAATTAAATTAATCACTGAGCTACACAGCAAATCCAGCATGTCCAAATTAACACTGTCGGATTTGATTTCAACACTATTAAAGTGTCTATATGGGTCCACACCAGAGAGTGTTAATTTAACTCTTTTTGGAGAGTTGGTA
>NW_005187560.1:559824-586245 GCF_000239375.1 Pundamilia nyererei
TTAAGTTTCACTTCCGTGTCTGAGTTCTGCATTTTGGGTCCACCACTCCTGCTTGCCTGCCACACAGCGATTCATGACACACACAGCTTTGTCTCAACTCCAAAGAGCCACAGAAGTAAAAGCTAATAACAACTGAAACAATCTTTGAAAAAAATGACTTACAAAGCATGGCAAACAACTCAAATATGTAGAGCAAAAAGTTCTGAAACGGCTTCACTTCAGCTTCGATTGGAGCCGTGCTGGGGGCGGAGTCTGTGAATTTACTCTGTTGGTGTCATAGCCCCTGTAGGAGTTCAGAGTTAAGAGGTCAAGAGTTAATGTTTCCATTGTAACACCTCCAGATTTGACTGAGAAACACTCATTTTTAACACTCGATTTTAACTACTATCATTTTACACCTCAGAGTTACATTAAAAGAATGTGACTCTACTTAGAGTAAAATTAACTCTACTTTTGCAAGGAGACTACTAACACCAAAAAACTTTACACTTTTGAATTTGCTGTGTACGTTTACAGGAAACACAACAAATTTACTTACAACCATACATGTACTATCTATATTATTCTGTAGATTATGTACAAATACGTACACATGTGACATACAGGTAAAGTGCTTGCAATGTACCCATCTCAACAATGTACACATGTAACGTGCATGTAATATACATGTAATCCCTGTAACATTTACCATGTAATCCCTATAACATACACATATAATGTATATGTAATGCACACATGAGGTACAGATCATTTAAACAATGTACCCATAAAATGTAGATGTACCCTACACATGTCTAAACTTGTAAATGTAACATACATATAATGGATATGTATAAAGTGTGTAATGTGTAAGGTACACATAATATTGTCATTGATTTTGAGATCAGCTGATCACAGTGTACACCTTTAAAGCATCATCAGCCAGCGATTCTTCCTGTATTGACCAATCTGAAACCAATATTCATATAAAATGTCCTCTCAGTTCTTCTCTACCTCCTGACCACACTATGCTCATTGCTCATGCTCGCTGACTCATGCTCATTCATGTTCATTTCAAAAGTGCTGAATGGAGTTTAGGTGAATCAAATTCTTCTACACCAAAAAGACAGCTTTTTTCTTTTCTTTTCTTTAACATATTATGTCACAATTGAATTGCTATGTTGAAACGGATAAACACAGAATGCCGTGTGGAAAACATTTCTTTACTCAAAGGCAGTTTGGAGAGGACAGAGGTTCAAGATGAGGTCAGTCAAGAAAAGTTTGAAGCAATCCTAAAGCACCTGCGGCAAAAAGCCCTTCAGACTAAACAAACGTCAAAAGGATAACATCTAGACAGGTGCAAAATGAGCCGGGGGGGGGGATTCAGACAGCTCATCCCAGCTGAACTGATAACAGTCCTTAACTTCCACTATGAGAATGGGAAGAATTATATAGGGGTCTTAATCTGGCTTTCTCTCTTCAGGCAGGTAGTGAATCTGTGGCACCCAGACAAGTTCAGAGAGGATCATGTTTAATCTTTCGCTGTATATGTAGGCATACTGTGTTTTCTTTTTCAAACAAGGAGTTCCTTTTCATACTAAAAAAATTATAAAGGGATAAAATATTTATTTCAGTAAATTTTACTAATTTTTGGATTAAATTCCGCATGATTTCATGACTTATTTATTTATTTATGTGAAGAAATTTAAAGGTCAGCAGTCACTCATACTTTAAAGATGAAATCGTGTTATCTGGTTAAAACATGTGATTCATTGTGAGGACAGATGTTTCCATATTTTCATAAGACAAAACAGCGGAGTAAATACTCAACATCTTTCCCAAATATGAGAGATCGTAGATTAGCACATGTCGTATTTAATTAAGTTTCCACGTTTTTGTCTCCCCCCCCCCATCCTCACGCATGCTCAGTGTCTATCTTCGGCTGATTCACATCAGCAGCAGCGTTGGAGATCCAGCGGTCCGACAGCACATGGATCCCCAGTGAGAACCTAGAGCTCTCCGGCCAGGAGGGGTAAGACTGCGTCCTTCATTGCTTGTAAAGTCGGTTACAGCAAAAGAAGGAGGCTGTGAGGAAAGAGAAAGATCACCGTAGCTGAAGTGCGATGGAGAAAAAGTGTGAAATGGACTGAGAGGCTCCATGGCCGCGATGACTCACTGGTGTTCAGTGCCGGCGGTTAGTTTGCGTCTGTGAGTTGAAATGACCGTTTAGAAGAAAATGTCGGCAGTGAGATTGAGGGCGACCTTTTTTCTTTTCCCGTTTCAATGTGAGCATTCAATGAATTTGAAATCATATTTCCTGCATCGGTGTACTCCAGTAAATAGCCTGTTGCATTCTTTTTAGCATTATAAGAAACGGTCAGATAAAAAGTGTGTGTTTTTTTGTTTTTTTTTTACTTGTCTGGAAAGCTGAGACAAGCTTACTAGCACCATGGACAGCTCCTTGTTTTAACGACCCTTTTGATTATGTAGGCCATACTATTAAAAACAACAACAACAACAACAACAACAACCGTAGTAAGAACAGTAAGCAAGGTCAATAGTGTTCAATTCTGATTTTAACAATAAGTGTTTAGTTGGGTTAAACCAGGCTGCTGGTTTACTGGTGGTTACAAGGGTATTTAAAAGTAGAATGGGAGGCAGAGCCTTCAGCTTTCAGGCCCCTCTTTAGTGGAACCAGCTCCCAGTTTGGTTTTGGACAGACACCCTCTCTACTTTTAAGATGAAGCTTAAATGTCTTTTCTGATAAAGCTTATAGTTAGGGCTGGATCAGGTGATCCTGAAATCTGCCTTAGTTATGCTGCAGTAGGCCTGGGCTGCCGGGGGCTTCCCATGATGCATTGAGTATTTCTTCTTCACCTTTTTTCACTTTTCTCTCACTGTCATTGCTATTCTCTGGCTCCCTTCCACTGTCTTCCACCCCTCACCTCCAACTGTTCACAGCAGATGGCCGCCCCTCCCTGAGCCTCAGGTTTCCTCCTGTTAAAAGGGAGGTTTTTTTTCTTCCCACTGCCCCCAAGCACATGCTCATAGGTGTTTAAGTGATTGTTTGGTGTTTTCTTTCTACTATTGTATTTATATATTTTATATAAATAAAGCTGAATTGAATTGAATCTTAGAACTTATAATGAAGAATATCAGTGGACTTCCACGTACGTAGAGGACTGCTTTGTCAGTTTTTGTTAAAAAGTTTTCATTGAGCCTTAGGTCTCAGTCAGACAGCACTAGAGACCAGTCAGTGAATCCCTGACAACTGCTCTGGGGAAAAATGTCTATTTCCCAACACGTTGCTGAAGGTTTAGTCACAAATAGGGTGATGAACCAAAAACCTCCTTGTGAGTGCTTTTATCACATTGCTGCACTTGCCTGTAGTGTTTATGGAAAATGGCCACTTGTCTCCAAACACTCGCTGATTAACCACCAAGTGGTACTGAAACTTGAAAAATGCAACAAAAACCGGAGAGCCTTCAAAGTAAAAGTTGGGCCTTAGAACTGAAACTACTATGTTTTAAAAGCCCTGCACATACCATTAACCACCACAACGAGACAATCCTTTAACTCTGCTTTCAGTGTCTAGTTTTAGTTTAGCCCTTTAGCTTTATTCATTGAGGACCATCTCGGGGATGCCCTCTTCTCCACCTCTGGCTTTATTATAGGCAATTTCAGCACAGTGGGATTAATCAGAAGTGTCTCCCGTAGCTCTGACCTTACTAGTGCTTCAAAGTGTTCCTATTTAAAATTACTAGAGTATCAGTGTTTTAAAATTTAATTAACCAAAACGAACAAACAGTAAACTTTGAGTTATTGTGTTATGAGTGGCTTTTTTTTTATCTTAAAGCATAGCTGAATTATTGAGCAGTGGTGAATGAACTACTGAGCTCCCTTACATAAATAAAAACACCATTAGCACTGTGAAACTACAGCACTACAAGTAAAAGTCCTGCAATCAAAATTTTGCTAATGTAAAATTAAACTTCCCAGTATTCCAAATGTAGATAACATTTTTTAAATATAAGCGCTCCAATTTTATACACTTGTTTATCATTAGATTTTTAATACTGCATCAAGTCAGACATGGTATTTTATAGCATTATAATTAATATTGCAACACGAAAAAGTGGGATAATAATAAATAACCAGTAACTATAGTTGTTGTGTGAGTATAGTATGAGATAAAGTATGCCCTTGTATACAGCCCCACAATGTTTCTGTTTCAATGTTTCTATGCATACACCATGTATATAGTTTACTCACATATATGTATAGATATATATTGCTTTTTTCCCATTTCTATATTGTTTCCTTTACTTTTGCACCTTTGTGGTCCACCTACTCAGTTTCGCTGTGCAAGAAACTGCACAATGACAATAAAAGCTCAAAAGTCTAAAGATGCTGCCACAAATGTGAAGGTTAGTAAATGTAATTGGTTTGTAATCACTGCTCTGCAGACACATTTAAAAGTAAAGGTGGAAATAAAAATATGTATTTGTTATTTTCTGAATTTGTGTTTTAGGGGGCTCATACATCTAACTATCTCAACTTTACAATCAATTAAGGGTAATGTTCCAGTGAAAGATAAAACAGGGTATCAAACCATAGAAATAGACCCTTGGCTGGCAAAGTCTTCCCTTATTGAATTGTTTATTTGAAAGAAAATGTAGGCAAATGCTTTGCAAAACCCTTTTTCTCAGTGCTTTACATAGGAGAAGATAAAAACATGCTGCGCATCATGTTCAGCTCCAGCATGCTTTCTTTGTGTCTTAGTTTTATTTTTATCATATCAACTTACAGCTATAAAGACACCAAACAGAGATGTGGTATATTGGATCATTTTTATTAGTAACTCATTCTTTTCAGCTTAAGCAGCAAAGGAAGGTAATAATGTAACGTTACCTGAACAGGAAGTTCTTTCCATCATTTTGTCATTGCAAATTTAGTCATCAGGATTGATACTGCAGTCGGATTAGACCACTGCTGTGCTACAGACTGAGTTCTGGCGTTTGTGCACAGCTCAGGGAAACAGTTTGAAGAATGAAATAAATCAACCCAACAGCCTTAGGAGAATAACAACAGAGGGACATGAATACAGTGTACACGCACTTGCATATGTGTGACTCATCCGTGGGTGGTGATAGAGTCACCTCAGGGCCGCGGTGGCCGTCAATCGTTCACATGCGGCAACAATAACTGGGGCAACCTGAAGACACGGGTAAAGGATTTATGACGAGTCTCTGCAGGGAGGGAAGGTTTTTATTGCAGGGAATCCATATTCAGCAGATAAACAATGTCTGTGTTCACAGCCAGGCAACTGATATGTACACAAATCAGTCTGTTCAGAAGTACGGCTGGCTGTGTATCACCATTCTTATCGTATGAATTTCTATCTTTATTGTAGGTGTACAAGGAGAGAGATGGCTCTGTGCTCCGAGGCCTGTGCTTCTGGCTCAGGAGGAGAATCCTCCGGCAGTGAGGTGAGCTGCGCTAACACCGGTGATCATTCTGATCTGATTACAGCTGAAGTAGTGATTTTGGAGTTAGGCAGATGACAGGAAGCTCTCATAAAGAAAATGTTTGCGTGAAAGTCAGTGTAACAATAACAAAGTTGCAGCAAAAATAGTCTGAACATACCTGCTAATTACTTTGGCACTGTGACTGATGGATTGATAACTATATCTTGGAAACTAAGATAAATTAAAATATATACCAAACAAGTTGGCTCTACTCTGAGCCCATCACAGATGGCTGTACTTCTCACCTTATCTCAAAGGGAGAGACCAGCCACACTTCGAAGGAAGCTCATTTCTGTCACTTGTTTCCGCAATCTCATTCTTTCGGTCACTACCCACAGCTGGTGACCATAGGTGAGGGTAGGGTCGCAGATCGACCGGTAAATAACCTTAGAGATAAAGTGAGGAGTGGCCCTCTCTTTACCACGACGGACCAGTACAGCGTCCACATCACTGTAGCTGCAGCACCGATCCGTCTGTCAATCTCCCGCTTCCTTCTCCCGTCACTTGTGAACAAGACCCCAAGATACTTAAACTCTTCCACTTGGGACAAGAGCTCGTCCCTGACCCGGAGTGGGCACTCCACCCTTTTCCGACTGAGGACCATGGCCTCAGATTTGGAGGTGCTGATTCTCATTCCCACCGCTTCACACTCGGCCGCGAACCGTTCCAGTGCAAGCTGGAGGCCATCACCTGATGAAGCCAACAGAACCACATCATCTGTGAAAAGCAGAGATCAGATGCTGAGACCAACTAAGCGAAAGCCTTCCGCCACTTGGCTATGCCTAAAAATTACGATGATTCATGTGTTTATTTCAAATGTGATTTTTTTTCTCTCGTTTTGGTCACAACTTCCTTCCAGGCAGGTTCAAGCTGTCTTCGTTTTGGGGTTCGTTCCTATCTGCACCACTTCTATGAAGAGTGCTCCTCCTCCATGTGGGAGAGAGACCCGGAGGATCGGGGGTTCGTCCAGAGCCAGAGGTCAGCCCTGTGGTGGAACTCAGCAATCTGGAAGGTAAAGCTACTGTTCTCTGTACATACCATGACATGGTTTTCAAATGTTTCCTGTGGCACAATAAAGTGCTACATTTCCTCTTTTACTGTGTTTCTGGTACTAAAATTTTAATTCCAAAAATAATATTGATAATATTAACTTGACCTCGGATCATTATATGACTCACAGCTGCATCAAATAATGCAATAATAGGGGATGAATTCTTTTATGAGGCTTACGGTGTAAAAAAAAATTAGATGTGGTCCTTTCACAGCTAAATCCATGAAAAGTTAAAATCAATATACATTTTTACTTCATTGGCTTTTCAGTCGAATTGACTTTTGAGTTCTTCCACATAAAACTGGACAGCCCTCGTCTTCACACATTGATGCCCTTGTCACTGTCAGCCCCGTGGTAGCCTGAGGAGTGAATGTGTCACCTCTGTGACACATGGTGCCTCTTACTGGCAGTTTGCAGCTGCCAGCAGTGAGCTTCACTGGTGTAATAACTCTGCAAAGTGTCTATATTGTTTATATTTATATATTTAGGTATAATTACAGAAATTAAACCATCATTACATATTTTCACAACTGTGGCCAAATGCTATGTACATGGGCACTTTATTTCTGCAATACTAGTTAGTTTCTCGTATAAACTCCAGTCCTCGATGGCTGGTGTCCTGATACTTTTCCATGTGTCCCTGCTGCAACACATCTAAATATATTTACTAGGTCATTAGCACGACTCTATAGAACTTGACTGCATGCTGAGGTGGTAATTCAGCTATTTGATTCATGTTACAGCAGCTCGTGAGTGAATGAACATGGTGCAATAAAAGTATTTTTAGAAGTACATTTTTCCAAACTCTTACATTTACGTACATTTATTTAAATTTACTTAAGTAGGGTTAGGAGTTACCAGGGACACATTTAAAAGTTTCAGGACACCGGCCCTCAAGGACTGGAGTTTGACACCCCTGCTTTATATCCTTCAATAACATTTCTGCTGGGCTAAGGTCATTGGTTTGACGCCTTCCTTTAAAAGCAAATGATTTATATATCATTTATTTTTTTTATTCAGGTATCAGATAAATGTCTGGACATTTTTAATTACAACATGCTAGTATACTTCATAAAACTGATTGTTCCATTGATAACAAGCTGTCAGACTTAGCATAATGAGCCCAAATCATGACACTACCTCCACCATAGATGGTTTCATAGATGATACAAGGTTGTCATGTTGTAATCGTGTGTTTTCTAAATTCTTGAGCCTTCCTATTTAATCCTGGAGGTTCTATTTTGGTCTGACGTGTCCCATAAAATATTTTTTCCAACAGCCTTCTGGCTTCTCCAGTTGATCTGTAGTATTATTGTTGAATGTGATTCTGATGTTGGACTGATAAAAATGATTAGCTAGTGTTTAAAAAGGCCTTTTGCTGTTTAGCTGTTACCCTGGGCTCCTTTGTGACTTTCAGTTGATCTTGATCTTGCTGGTTCGTATACATACAGGGAAAAACCCAACAATCTTATGACCCCCTTTGGCAACAGTGGGAAGGAAAAACTCCCTTTTAACAGGAAGAAACCTCCGGCAGAACCAGGCTCAGGGAGGTGTGGGGCCATCTGATTGCTCGGTTGAGTCCAAAGTCTCCATCTATTAAAATCGATTAAAATTTGGCATACGTCCACAAGGGTCTTCAAGGTCAACGTAATAATTTCAAAAACTAACAAAAAATTTGATGCTTACAAATTTGGTGTGTTTTGTCAAAATATAGAAAGTACTGTATTATTGTTTCAAATATCATATTTGACCTCTGACCTTTCCTTCAAGGTCAGTAGGTCGATCTGAAGGTCAAAAAGATAATAATGATATTTACTATTTAAAATTATGTCTCTTACTGCCATTGTTTGTATGGCCGACATATAGACTTATAGGGGGTGATATATGAGGATTCCTAGTATCATGACACATTGGACCTCCGATGTCACTTTTTTCTTTCATATTCACCCCAAAATGTGTTACATCTTTAAAGAAAGTATTGTCAAGAGAACGAGAATGAGCTGGCTATGTACTTAGAAATCAACTGTAGAATCATTATCTGATAAGCCGAAGTCATGTCCATTTATTTATCTATTATTTTTCTTCATTACCTACTCCTACATAATGTTTGTGTAATTAAAGCATTCATCCATCATGCTGTCCTTTTCTAATTTTTAGTGCACTGCAAACATGTTAAAGCACAAAGGAAAGAAAGCACAATACTATTCCCTTAAAAGTAAATGTTGCCCAGAGAGTAAGCTGCCTTGGCAGAGGTTTGTGCTCTCAGGGTTGTATAATTTTGCATCATTTTCCCAAATACACGAATGGCCAAATATTATACTTTTTTAATCATTGTTTTTCTTCTACTTTGAGGTGAAATTCTGCTGATGTTTCAGGTTGAAAATGCAGAAACTTCTCTCTGCGACTTTACTCATATAATGTGGTGCATACAGTGCATTTTTAAGCTTCATGATGAACAGCAGTCATGTGCTGGTATTTGTAAAGCAGCGGGATTCCAGGTCAGCACGTGTGGCAATTGGGATTTTTCTGCATTACAAACAACAAAATGACCTTTCTTAACAAGTAGTGAAGAGCACCGAGCAAACAGGGCCACCTATACAAAAATTAAATAGCCATATCTGCAAAAATGACCACCTCAGCTTCCTTTCTTTACCCTGTCTACCCTTAGGTGTCCTTGGCCCTGGGTGTCCTCATCTTGACTGCAGGTATTGCCACACTGTCGGTCGGCTACTCCACTCCTCCCAAAATCGAGTCGTTCGGAGAGGGAGATCTGTTCTTCGTGGACACGCAGGCCATCAGCTTTAACAAGGGGCTGCATCTCAGCGCCGCAGCCGGGATTGGGCTCTCCTGCCTCGGTTCTGCCCTGGCTGCAATGGGGGTTGTTGTTTGGATCCTCCCCAAGGCCAACTTGAAAGAGAGGCTGTCCCACAGACCAGGGGGAGTGGAAGGGAGAAGAGAGTGTGGGTCAAAGTGGAGGGGCTTTAAGGATGTTAGGGATGTGGTCACTAAGCCACCTGGTTCAGAGGAGGGGAAGGTGCCCTTTACTTTGTCGAAGGTGGAAAATGTGCAGCCCGCTTCTTAAAAAAGATCACGACTGAGCTATAAGGCTTTTGTTCTAGTCCTGGGGCCTTTTTTTTTTTTTGCATGGTCTTAACTTCTTGTCTTACCTCTGTCAAAGGAAATGTGTTATTTCAACATGCAGATTGTTCAGATGGAGGCTGTTTTGTCACCTCAGTATTACAGTTAGACCCCTGCAGTTTGATTGGATTAGACTGGATTGGATTGACTAGCCTCTCTGTAGTTCTAGGGATGTGATTTTGTTTACAAGCACCAGTCAAGAAAACCCACATATATTATGATTTAGTGAAAAAAACACATAAATACATTAGAGGATGTTAAAAAACTAAAAAAACAACAACTCAGATTTACATTACACATATAAAACCTACATTTGTTTTTTTAAAGATACATAGCAATGATCTGAAATGGCAAGAAGAGCCAAATCCTCTCCCCTCCCCCGCTGCAAGGAGCGAAGCCTTGCATGAAGCATGAAGAGAGTTTTGAGGGTCTGGACAGACTGGCCTTTTCCCTCCGAGTGGCTCTAATCTTACAAATATGTCATTCAACTCGGTGCCAACAGTGTTTTGGGAACATTTAACACTCTGTTCCAACCATCTTTTGTTATCTGCACCCAGGCTGCCAAACCAACAAATCATTGTTTATTTAGAGCTGATGAATAAAACATTTTCAATCAGCTTCATGATTGGGCTTTTTGCACATGAAATCATTCAGTGTCATTTTGTCGTTCAGAGTTATGCCCAGGTACCTGCAATGGCTCACTATCTAGGTGTAGCTGTGGATTCAATGAAAGTGGGTGCAGAGACAGAAAGATTTCAGAGAAAGCTCCTCTTTTGTTTCTGATTGAATATATGTCATCGCACAAGCTGACAAAATTATCTGAAGCTGGACCACGGTTCACTTCATGGTTTGAAAGAGGCTGATAATCACCAACGATACCAACGCTGGTGTTGTTGCTGGATCGATACTAGAACGATAGGACCGATAATGTGTTTGTGTTGCACAGCACTGCTATGAACCTCAGTCCAAACGTTAATAGTCATTGCAAAAATAACAAAGTGAACAAAACACACTCATGTGGTGAGCCTGTTGAACCGTAGACATGATAAAAGATACCGTGACTTCATCAAGCCTCCAGATTAGCACTTTTGGCATCTTGGTGTTTTCAAACTGGATGCGCCCACTGATTGATAGCTCTGACCACGAAACTGTACGCTTACAAGCCATTAGCCAATACTTCATAACATTTTCTGAAACTTAAAATGACCATAATTTACTAAATGAACTTGCTCTTTTCAATATGCCTAAAAAAACAAGTGATTGAACCAGTAAGCTCACAGCTATCACCTCCTTGTAGTGAAAAGACTGCAGGTTCAAGGCCCATCCAGCACTGACTATGTCCATCTTTCGGGTTGTCATCAGGGCTTCAGACAAGGTGTTATCTGACCTCATTTTCAGTAACCCAACATATAGTACATTTGCAGTATTTCAGAAAGCCTGTGTGTTTAATATGAGACTGGATGCTGTCAAAAAATGAAAAGAAGTCATAAGCATGAACATAAGTGTGTCTTCTTGACCACCGACCAGATCCAGAAATGTGGTGTGGCATCTACTGCCTCCATCTTTACTTCTCTTTGTTTAATATGTTGAAAAGCTTTCAGAGAAGATAAGCTGTAGAGGTATTTTTAGGCCCCAAGACTTGAACCATAAGGCACGTAGTTATCGTAAACACCTCGTAGTGCAGCATAGAGACATAGCTGTTGACCGGGTAGACTGTGTTTGTCCACTAGCATTAAGAAAATACACTCAGTTCTTAGAAATGTATGTTTTTATTCCTCCTATTTCATGTTGTTTTTGCCTTGTGTTTTGTATTTTTTTAAATAGCGGTACTGGCTTTCAAAGTACTTAGTGATGATGGTGATGATGTTGTGTGAACCGCACGTGAATCCTGGCTCTCCGCTCATAAAGAGAATCATTAACAATTATGTACCTGCAGCTACACACATCTACAGATACGCTCAGCCTGCTGTGTTGAACACAGTCACACGCACTCTCACCCACACACCCACACGCATAGACGCGCAGTAATTTGTGCTCCATTGACAGTATCACCTCCCTTCTCCACACTGTAATCTGGCTGCGTAATTGCCTGCAATCTGTGTCTCCAGGCAACAGTTGGGCTTCAAGTGCTCTATTTTGAACTCCGAACAAAGACCCTTTTCTGATTGGTCCCTCACGTCCCCTCTCGCTATTTTTACTCCAATCAGATTTTGTGTTTACAGGCGGACACAGTAGCAGCGAGTGAGTGGTGAAGGGCTGAGGTGAGAGGAATTTGCACTGGCACCTTAGAAGCCCCCTGTCTGATTAGGTCCTCAAATTTCAGAAAAATAGACTACAACCTAGATGTCCGATGTCCTGATATAATGCGAGTAATTTCACTGAGTGTTACTATTGCTGTTTCATTGTTTTGTTGTGTTACTGGTTATGGTGAAGATAATGGAGTAAAATGGGGTTTTGTGTCACTGGTGCAAAGAAAATCACCAAAATAAACTTGTGATCTGCAATTTTTAAAGTGTTTGGATCCATTTAATAAATCTGTGCCACAACGACACGTATGCAAAGCTGTCTTTAAACTGGAATAATTCATATTTTCTTGTCTCTCTGTTATGTCCGACTGTATTACAGCAGTTAAACCATTTATGCTTAAACCCAATATTCACTTGTTGTATGTGTATGCTTGGAAGCAGGCATAGAGATATGACCTAAGTGGTTTCTATGGAGCTTGTAACAATAGAGGAAATGTGTCCACTGTGTCTCATGTTTACAAGAAGGAGAGTCTTGGAGAGGTGGGGCAGAAGCAATCCACAGGATGTACAATCATGATCTGAACAAGAGATTTTGATTCTGTGTGACATACTTGTTTAACCTTACATACGTCAATCAAACCAGTAAGCGTCAAGAATTAGACTGCTGTATGCTGTATGCGGATGTCTTCTGAAGAAGAATCCCACTGGTTTGATGTTCTTTGGCTTGCTCAGGATGTCTTTCCAGTTTTTTCTTCACATTGATTTCGGAAGGAAAGCTCCCTGAATCAGAACAATGATTTATTTCCTGTTCAGCTCCTTTTTGTTTGTTATGAACTTAAGCTGCTCGGCAGTCGGTGGTCTTGCGCTGACTGCACGTCTCTATTGATGTTCTAATTTTATTATTTCAATGTGGGTGAAAGTGCCTTTTCTTTGGAATGCTCTTTCATAATTGCCACAGACTGTGAAGGGCAAATTAGCGAGACAGTGCATGCTGCTAGGCAACAAATACAACCAAGAGTGCACTCGTGCGTGTTTTTTTAAGCCCCGGTGTAATAAATCATAAAGAAAGGAAAATAAAAACAGTTAGATTAGGTTTGTGAAACCAAAGTCAAGTCTAATAATTAGTCTGGATTCCTATTTTTTAAACTCATAAAATTATGGATCTTTTCTACACACTTTTACTAAGGAGAAGTTTTTTTCTTTTCTTTTTTTAATGGGTATTAAATGTTGGAACAGCTTATTGTTACTTTTAACCTATTTTAACTAATTATTTTATTAATTTTTAACAAAGCAAGTATTCTGGTTTTATCCTCTTTTAGGAAATTGTTTTAGTTCTCCAAGTGATAGACCAAGCCGAGCTCCAACAAAGAGCTGAACATTGCACTGAGAAGCAGCAGCCTGCTTCTCTTTAACACGTCTAACAGCACACTGTCTGTCTGCAACAAACAGATACAGCATAACTTTGTTCACTTTGTCACTTGCCCCTTTGGTTCTGTCAGTAGTGCTGTGCAATACTGCAAATTGTGGTATTAATCCAATAACAAATAAATACAAGGTCACTGTTGCCAATACCAATATTGATACTGGTGCTTTGAAATTGTAAAGGCAAATTATGTAGAGGAGACCAGTGTGTGATGATTTATGAGATGAGTCATCACACATTTTAATGGCCACTAAATCACTTTGATTTTACTTTCCACAATTATTAGTTAGCACAGTAATACACAAATGCTAAAATGCCTAAAAAATAATGAGAAAAAAAGAGTTTTTCATGTATTTAGAAAGTGGATTTTTTAGAGACCTGGAATGTAAGTGTGCATGTCTCTGAAGCACTTTGGGTCGACTTCGTTGCTTAAATGTTTAAGTGTGCTTTGGGCAATAAACAAAATAGACGTGACAGTCAACACTAAAAGGTTCAGACATTTTTCATAGTCCATGTTTGAGGTCTGTTTGAACTTACAGGATAGAAACAATGTATCATATCACATTAGTATTCATCTAATACCAATACCGGTATTGATACTATTAATATTGATACTCCCACCTCTTGTTAAGCTGATGAATTGGTGATTGTTAGCCACTTCCAAACCATGAGGTGGACATGATGTTTGACATTACAATTATTTAGAATAAACCCCACTAACCTGCTCCTGCAAAGGGTCCATTGCAGTTTTGTCTGATATACACTGCATTGTGTTGCAGCTTTTTAAAATGCATTTTATTTTATTTATTGATTTTTATTGAGGATGCTCAGTACACTGCCTAGGATGGCTTCCTCGCCTATTCTCCATTTCCATATGACGAAATATACTGTTTAAAGAAAACTATATATAAAGACAGATGTAGCATCTGGCTCCAAAAAGTGATATTGGCATGTTTTGTATGGCCAGCAGGCAATGACTCCTCTGGATGCCAAAAAAGAAAAGATGGGAAAAAACAACCCGAGGGCTCAGTTGATCTGTGACTTCAGTAAATGCTTCTATAATTTATGCATCGATAGTTCTACAAAGCAGGTTATACTTAGCCTAGCTTTTGTAAGTCACTACCTTTTGAGCAGGCAGTACTTCCCAGTTTATCATGTATCTAAAATACTACAATGACTACAAGTTGTTAAGTCCAAGATTTCAAGATCTACAGAGAGTCTCATAGTCTAGGTCTGCCAATTACAACCACCTGCCTTTTGACAAGCATCTGCTGTTGTAGTATGCTTGTCTGCCAAACCACTGGTACTTCCATATAAGTCTGAAACCGTTATGTCCATGCACAAAGGAAAATGTTGGAAAAGTAAAATGTGGATGGTGACAAAGTTAACATAATGCAAATGCATAACTTTTATATCCAGGGTGTCCAAACATTTTTCCAAGAGTAACATATTCATTCATGGAAAATCCCCCAGGGGCCAACAGTCCTTCTTGCCTTTTTTTTTTGAAACATAAACATTATGGTGCTGCCACCATGAGATGAAAAGAGAAATTACACTTTTTTAACAGGAGATAAATAATACATTTTAAGGTAGTGTATAGGGGCCATATAAAATCTGACCTAGGGCCACGATCAGCCCCTGGGCCGGACTTTGAACATTCCTGTTCTATATGGTCTGGGCTGCTGGGTGGAATCTGGTGGTTTATAGAGTCACCTAACAAGCAACAGATCCCAGTTCAGTCCAGAGAGGAGACACAAATGCCTCAGGATTTGCTTCATGAAGGGCATCCAGTGTAAAAATCTGTCAGTATCAAACACAGATCGACCTCCTTTGCTGACCCCTTTGTGAGTGCAGCCGAAATGAACGTTTTGTCTCACTAGCTTTAGGTACATGAAGGTGTTCAATGTAAAAGCCTTTGTTATTAATGTGATTACATATAAATCTGTAATTTTAGCTTTTTAATAATAATAATGGATTGGATTTATATAGCGCTTTTCAAGGCACCCAAAGCGCTTTACAATACCACTATTCATTTACTCTCACACACTGGTGGAGGCAGCTACAGTTGTAGCCACAGCTGCCCTGGTTCAGACTGACAGAAGCGAGGCTGCCATATCGCGCCATCGGCCCCTCTGGCCATCACCAGTAGGCAAGTAGGGTAAAGTGTCTTGCCCAAGGACACAACGACCAGGACAGAGAGCCCAGGGAAACCTTCCGGTTACAGATGCGATTCCCAACCCCCTGAGCCACGGTCGGACGGTTTTTATTTTGGCAAGTACCAAAAGTTTACATTTCAAAAATGTTGGCATTAATTTGTGGAGTGTTTTCCTGAACAACATGAAACCGAGCTTACAGAGCTCAGAGCTTATTTTCTGAAATAATCGAAACGCCTTTGAGAAAAACCCACCAGTGTTTGGTTGGGGGAACCAGGGCTATGCTAACAAACTGTAGCACTTTATGCACTTCCTACTTTGACTGGTTTTGCTAGGTTCTGCTTCCAGATCTACTGTAAATACTCACACCAGAATAATCAGAGAAAGCTTACCTGCTAATAAAATTCCTACTATATTTACAACATTCAGTGTAACATATTATAATGCTAAAATGTATTAACTCATTCACTGCCATTGACGTCTATAGCCGTCAATTGCAGTGAATGAGTCAATGGGTTTAACTCATTCACTGCCAATGGCTGGCAGTGAATGAGTTAATTAGTATTAAATATGGTTTATAGTTGAGGGGGATGGTATTGCAAAAAGAAAAGACATAAAAGGCCTTCATGCCCAGATACTTCCTCCAGCTCTTCTGGGGCAATGCAAATGTGTTCCCAAGGCAACAGAGAGACCTAACTTCCAGTGTGTCCAGGGTCTGCCCCGGGGTCTCATCCCAATTGAACCTGGCTCGAGGTGCTAAGGAGGCACACTAGTCAGAGGCCCAAACCAACATAGCTGGTTCCTTTTGATGTTGGCGAGTAGCGGCTCTACTCTAAGCCCCTCCCAGACAGTAAAGCTCTTCACTCTGTGCAAGACACCCTACAGAGGAAGTTCATTTCTGCTACGTGATCCAGTAACATGTGGTGAGTTTTACAGAAAGGCAAGCAGAGCCTATTCTATATGTAAAGAACACGTAACTACATCTACTTCTTGATTTTTTTAACAATATAACAGTGTGTGACATGGCTAACTGTCGATATCTACAGGGGTGATTCAAAGTAATAATGAAAAATGAAGTTGGAGTGTTGGCAAAACAACTTGTAAAACATATCTGATTTATTTAATAGACGTCTTATTGGCGCCTGTCTCCTCTCCGTCGTCATCTGCTAATGTTCTAAAGGCGCGATTAAAAACGTTTTCACACTCTGTCTTCTCTACATCACATATGTTGGCCAAGGCTGTTAGCAAGAAGCTGAAGCTCGTCGACTTGCTAATGCTAGCTGTGTTTCCATACTAAGCTCAGATCATAACTCTCAGAGCAGTGAAAACAGGGCCGCTCTCCTATCAGCTTACTGTCAAACAGCCGTGGTTTATCCACAATGCGCATGCGCAAACCAGAAACAAGCTGCTGGCCTCTCAGTTTGCACAGTTCAAGTGATTGTTAACGGGAGGCTGATAGAAGCTTTGTTACAACAAAGAAATAATCAAACAAAGAAAACTTTTCTTGCTTTTTGTGATAAGTTTATATGTTGATAATGATGGTACCCTAGGATCACCAACCATAAAGTAAGTATATAGCAGGGGTCGGCAACCCTGGGCAAGCGTGCCACAGTTGGCACACGAAGGGTTAACTGATGGCATGACCATAGCTGGGCTGGCCATCGGGCATACCGGGCAGTAACATTAGCAAGTGGTGGAGGCCAGCAGGTGGATGAGGGAAAGGTGAAGCAAGAGGAGAGACCCGAGGCGGCCGTCGGTGTTGTGCCAAAAAGTGATCGTTTGCCAAAAACTGATTTCCGGTATTTGCCAAAAACTGATTGCTCGTATTTAAACTGCTATAAGTAACTTGTTGGGCTATAATATGTGAAACATATGTCAAATGCATCCCTCATGGATCACTTAAAGTTATCTTGAGCCACAAACAGCATTCGTGTAACAAGATAGAAGCCGCAATCAGTTTTTGGCAGTGACCTTTATATAACCTTTATTTATGCAGTTAAAAAAAATCTCATTAACATTAAAAATGTCTTTTGTAAGAGTAAGTTGGCCAAGAGGACAGCAGAAATGGCAGCAAATATTACAATAGTTCTGTAAAAATATTTTAAGTGGGGATAAAGGACCGGATTGGTTATAATGTAAATACAATAAAACAGAGTTCAATTCAATTTAATTACATTTTATTTATATAGCGCCAAATCACAACAAAAGTCACCTCAAGGCGCTTCATAGATACAGAGAAAAACCCAACAATCATATGACCCCCTATGAGCAAGCACTTTGGCGACAGTGGGAAGGGAAAACTCCCAACTAACAGGAAGAAACCTTCAGCAGAACCAGGCTCAGGGAGGGGCGGGGCCATCTGCTGCGACCGGTTGGGGTGAGAGAAGGAAGACAGGATAAAAGACATGCTGTGGAAGAGAGACAGAGGTTAATAACAGATATTATAACAGAGTTATAAAGATACTTGAGACACAGATAATTTTTTTTAATTGTATATATAACCCCTTTGTAAACCCTGTTCACCAAAGTCTATTTACCAACATACATAAAGATATTACACATAAAAAATACACAGAAACATTGGAAATCACTTTTGGCACAACACCTGTCCGAGCATCAGGTGAACTGAACTTCAGGTAAGAAGTTACGACCTGCAGTCTATCTGGGTCAGATATGAACCAAGTTTAGGTGGAGTTTATTTTCGTTGTGCTGACTTTTTACAGTCAGTTACAATAACTCGTACTGTGTACTAGCTAGCATGACAGAGTTTCTATACAGCTGGGTGGTGCTATGATGTTACTGATAGTGAACTTTATTTTATTCATAAGGTTAGTTAGTAGAGTTGCCAACTGTCCTGTAAAAAGACAGAATCGTCCTGCATTCAGAGAAAATATTACGCGTTTCGTATTGAGCTGAAAAGGAACACAGTTTGTCCCGGACTTCAGCTAGAATGAAAAAAGACGCAAAGCTGGAGCTGCACAGCTGCCTCTTCTTCTCTCATTCTCTCCCCTCTCTCTCCTGTTTCTACTTCAATCATGAAACTGATCAATGATCAGCTGATCGTCTCTGTTGTTTGTTTATCGCCCACTTTGCGCCAGAAAGAGGAAACCAGCCAATGTCGCACTAAACAACAGCAGCATGTTTAAGCTTGATCAGCTGTTGTTAAATTTATTTAATATTAATTTCTAGTATCAGCTGATGTTTGCTGGAGCCACAGCTGTAAAGCTGCTGGTCATGATATTGGTTTGGTTATCTGGTGAGAGGGAAACATGAAGATGAAACCAGGAGATGTCCTTACTGAACCATCAGAGCTGAACTGGTGATGGAGAAACAGGTTTACCTTTTAGGTGACATGGATGAGTTGAAGGGAAGTTATGAACTGTTTCTGAGAGACAAATAATCCCAGGATCCTTTTCTAAGTAGCTGACAGCTGGTAACTGTGCAGGGGCGGGTCTAGCAAAGTGTTGCCAGGGGCCAGGTAGGGCATTAACAGGGAGAGGGGGGCACAAAGAAATACTTTCTTATTCTTCTTTTCTTTTTTTATTAAATAATTATCTGAAGCTTACAACCAAAGTTTTTATTTAAATTAAAAAATATTAAAAAAAATAAATGGTCGCGCCACCAGTGCACATCGCAAATCAGCTCGCATAGACACATTAGTTGTGCCTCTTCTTAATGACGGTATCTTAGCTAAAAACCCCAACTACCAGATTCAACTTTTAATTGGCTAAAAATAACTTAGCCTACTGGTGAGAGGGACGCTGTTGGCTTTCCACATTCCGACACTTCAAAAGCTTCAGGAGCTGTCTGCTCAGCACAGCATCACGGAAATACATGGATACATCCGTAGACTTGAGACACAATGCGTTTTTGGGACTTTCAGGTGTTTGGACCAATGTTTTATTTTCTGATCAAACCAGAAATCTTTAATGAGCAGCTCGATTTGTCTCGCATTAACTGAGTTAATGCCAGTTAATGCAACATCGAAGCAGCTGGAATCCACAGCTGTGTGTGTTCATGGAGCTGCATTTTCACCTGCTGGACGTCACTATCTGACAAGTTTAACTGTCTTCAGAACATTGCAGAGGCCTTATTGACAGTATTTGGCTCTGCATATCTGTGTGAGCAGATTTTCTCTCGCATGAGTGTCCTCAGGTAGCCGTCTGAATGGTGGACACTCGGAGACCTGTGTCTCTGAGTGGGAGACCAGAGATCACATTAACATGTGTGACTCTGTATTAACAAACATGCCATATTGGCCCAGTTTATTTTTCTTATCATTGTTGTGAGGAGACCATAAATAGCATTTGCATTTTCTGTTGTTCAGTTCATTTGCTGTTATGGATAAAAACTCTTTTTTTTGTTTCAAAATAACTGATAACTATTCGCTGATAGCTGCCAACATCTGCGAACAAATATAATTCTATAAAGTGGCTCTATATAGTGTGTAACTGTTAATATGGAGCATTATTAAATTTATGGCACACTGACCTCTGAGGAAATTTCGGGTGGCACTCGTCATCAGAAAGGTTGCCTACCCCTGGTATATAGTAAATTTTATCAATTGATTAGTAGAAAGAGTTAGGGAACATACATAAATATATTTATGTCCTATGATCATTACAGTAGGATATTGAAATGAGATTAAAATTTGGTGAAAAAGGCCAAGATTTTCGTGAAATACGCTGGATGTCAAAGTAACATTTTGAGTCACTTATGTCGTCAATGCTTTGCTTAGACATGAAGAACTCAAAATCAAGCTGAACTAGAAGAGGATCGCATCTTTAGTTAAATGCACATTGCAAAAAGTGTTTATATAATCTTATTATAAGATGCTGCATTGAGGTAGCTGTGAGTATGTGCAGGAGTGTGTTTGTGATAGTGAGAGAGAGAGTTGTGTTTATGCCCGTATGAGTACATCGTGTTACTTTGGTGAGATGAATCACAGCTGTGAGTGTGACTCATCTCGTCTCCCAAGTCACACAGCAACATGAAAGACACCTAATGTTCTCTGACCGAGACAGTACACACACAGTGCACATTCATTGTTGGTCACAAGTTGTTCTCATCATTGTGTTTGTTTTGATCACATTTGGCTTTTAGTTTAGTTATTGTCTGATGTATGGTTTATTTTTTATTATTTTTTTGCATTTTATTGTCGGACTGACACACTCATCATCCGACAATCTGCTCTTGATAAAATATAATATAATATTTTGTTTTGTTTTTTTGTTTTGTTTTGTTTTGGTGGCTCTGTTATAATGGTTACACTGACCACTGCACTACATGCACTACAATACCTCTTGTATTATAAGTTATAACCATAAATGAACTTTTTTTCTTTAAAAAAAATAATAAAAGCAACTACAGGAATGCATATTGTGTGTTATGTTTGAAGAATATCTCCCTTTCTTCCTTTCTTCCTGTGGCAAAATCATTAACACATCATGCCTGCATGTAACATCCGTGCCATCACAGGGACTATTTTCTCCCCCAGTTGTCAACATGCTCCTTACACCTTGAGCTCATGTTTGAGTGGCTGATTTGAGCATGCTAGGTTTATTAGCAAGTGCATGTATGTGCATAATGGGATAGAAAAGTGTGAGCTGCGCCAGCATTTCCTGTGAAGATGGTAGGCTGATACGCTCCACTGGCGGCGGAGCTCGGAGTGTGAGTCACACTGTTGTTACAGAGAGAACCATACAACCGAGGACTGGGTTGCAGGCCCATCCATCCCAGCGCTCGTGTGTGTGCGCTGTATCTCTACTTGTGAGTCTACAGATTTGATATGATAGTGTAGCATCTCATCTGCTATGGAGTACAAAGCTGGAATTTCTTTTGAATAGGGTGTTGGCAGAGCTTGGATCAAAGCAGCTTGCTTGGCATGAGAAGTAAATTTAATAAATTCTAATTTTATATTTCATCATAATTCTCCACAAGTAATAGTAAAAAGAAATTCAGCATAAAAACAAGTAAAGTAACCATTATACAGAATAGTTCTTTTCAAAATCATAAATATTGTATTACCAGATCACAATTATCGGTTCATTAATGTGTCTCATCACTTAGATGATGCAGATGGAGATCGTTTTTGTTACATGCTGCTCGGCAGCACATCTGTAATAACACTGCATATTTTACTAATAGATTTATATTTTAAACCCAGAAAATCAGAAAGCTGTTTCTTTTACACAAATCATTTTAGATATATTTTTAAATGGGTCTAAAACATGTTCAGTGTCTTACACAGAAATAAACACCAGGCTAGTTGCTCTGCAGGCCACTTACAAGCACAGAATAATGCTATTACTCTACATGTGGCATAATAGCACGTGGATGCTATTATGATAGCATCCACGTGCTACAGTAACATATAATATTACCATGCTGATATTTTCAGGTATGGACATTTTAGCACCTTGAATTAGTGTGTTAGAATTCGCCCAGCTTTGCTAATTGTTCCGTTGATTATAGAATAAAACACGCTGAATTTTAAATGTGCTAAACAAAAACTTAAGAA
Organism: Pundamilia nyererei; assembly: GCF_000239375.1. Taxonomy (NCBI): domain Eukaryota; kingdom Metazoa; phylum Chordata; class Actinopteri; order Cichliformes; family Cichlidae; genus Pundamilia; species Pundamilia nyererei. The sequence continues at coordinate 581,863 of NW_005187560.1, forward strand.
ATCCCTAAAGTTGTAACAGTTTGTCCTGGGGCGATGATGAGTGTGTGCATCATGTTGGGTCGGTGTCCTTTTAGAAATTAGTGAGGCACAAAAGTAAACATGGAGCTAGATTTGAAAGGTTTTCTTTAAAGGTTCAGTCAATCATATTTTGAGGATGTTTAAGAGAAAAAAGACTTAATTAGACACAGAATAGTGTGTAATTATTTCTTACAATAAACTGATGGATTCTCATGAAATTCCTATTAATGTATTAAAAATCTACACGAGTAGTGGAATATGTGGCTAGAGACCAGCCACATGTATAGCACACTAAAGGCAGAGGAGAAGAGAAGTGGTAGGCATTTCGTGCTTGCACCTCCAGACTCAAGACATGAAGCATGATACCTGTTTAATCATTAGAGAAGGGGTTCCCTGCACCAAAGAAATGAAAACGCAAAGGAAAGAGACAGCGCCACCAGCATCTTAATAAAATGTAATCCTCTACCTCCTTACCTCAAAAGCCTGATCTGCTAAACTGAAGTCGGGGTTTTAATACAAAAAACATGCATAAACATGCTCATTGTTCCTGATATTGTCACAATTGGACATCAGACTTCATCAGGAAGCCAGTGGGGATTTGGCAAATGGCACTAGAGGCCAACTTCAATCCTATAGCACAAATCACCATCAAGTGTGGGATCTACCAAGGAGATGCTGTGTCCCAACTGCTGTTCTGGATCAGTCTGAACCCACTCAGTGAGATCATTGACAAGACTGTCTATGGAATGGAGCAGGTGAGCGGCTCCAGCAGATCCCAGAACAAATAACTCTGAGAACTCTGTCCAGAAGAGCACAGTCCAAGTCGTAGAGGACACAGGGTTGAAAGACTGCCCTCGGGGGTGAGAGACCATCAGTGCAGTGAATATAGAAAAGCATGGCCTTGCCTCACCATTACCTATACAGCACTGACCTTACAGACAGACTCCAGAAAGATGTGACCAATGTGAAAAACATAGAGCTAAGGGTGGGGAATGGCATTCATGTGAATTTCAGCGGAGGGGGAAAAGACAGCAATGCAGCAGCAGATAGAGTCTCACTTCCACTTTCATTTGTCATTACATGCCCCAGGCTGAAATTAACATTTGCTTCTAAAAGTACCAAACATGCACAGGGCTCCATTACAAATGAAGCAACAGCAGGCAATCACATTGCCAATGAACCCATCAAAATTTTCGAAATGGTTACGGTTGACCACGCTCGTGTCTCACCCATCAGGACATAAAGAGATGTTATTTCCCTTCGCAACCACAACTCAATCTAAGCATTTGCAGTGGCCACATTCTTATCTGAGCAGCGCAATATACAGCCCATCATCACCATGAAATATTCAGCTGCAGCCCACTGTGTGCTGTATTCCTGCAGGAAGCTGACAGATTGCCCAGTATTATGAAGAAAGTCATGTCAGTCAAATGTTTCTCTTCACTTCATTTCTCTATTTTAGTGAAAGGAAAGTTTTGCTTTCTGGCAATATAGTACAGTGTGTACCAGTTTAGACAGAACTAGCCCTCACATGCACTCTCTGTACTTTCGAGATGTCCTCTTCCACCCCCAATCACTCAACCTCAGCTCAGAGGCTCTGAAGATGCAAAGAGGTCTGCCGGGCAGTCCAACAACCCGTTTCATCAGCCAAAAGTCTTCATTACCAGAGGCCGACCTGCGAAAGAAAATCCACAGAGAATATGAGGCAAAGGAAAGAAAACAAAGATGAGTAGAGGTATAGTCTCCAATTAGACACTTAATTTACAAGATTCTGAGTGGAAATTGCAACAATTAAATCACAGAATACTGAATCAGCTCAGAGCAAATGAACCAAAAAGCCAATGCTTAATAAGAAGCCTGATAAATTCAATGAAAACAACCAAATTTAGAGAACATTAATGATCATTTGTCACATTGAGAGGTCTTAGGCTAACCCACTGTGGTTATTTCTGAAAGTGACGTTGCTATGGTGCTGAGGTAATTAAGTTTCCTTATTAGAAACGCTTCAGGTAGTATTGAAAAGAAAAGAGAATGAGACCTTCTTATATTTATAAAGTTAACTGATGAATCTGAATAATTGAAGCTCAGTCAATCATTTTCTGAAACACTTCAGTGTTTTCTCTTCAGAAAAACTAAAGAATGTTTTTCTGAACAATTTCAGCTGATCACATGTGCTATTAAAAAAAAGAAGTATTTTTAGGGTAAGCACAATTTGTATGGTTAAAGACCTAATTGTTCATTATTGCAATAATGCCAAAAACACATGAGCTTCTTATATTTTAATTACTCTCATGTTTGGCTAATGTTGCTTTATTATTAAAGATTGCTTGCAGTCTTACATCACAGCCCTCTGAACACTTTGAAACAACTTTGAGTGCTGGCAGGAGGTCAACAGGAGCTTCTACTGGAAGAGAACTAAACTTTGAACTACAAAGTTATATCAAGACTAGTTTTCAGTTGAAGCAGCGGGGATGTGAAATTCCAAACCAGTCAACCAGGAATTCTTTGCTGCTGAGTTTAGACACTTTGAAAGAGTTTGAAAACATGGCTTGAGGCTACTATTGTAACTGTTGTGCAAGTAGGCGCTAACTCAAACTTCAGTTCACACTTAGGTTTATAGTTCACACTTTAATTCTGAACAAAGTTTGCAGTCCTCAGAATGACTACACTAGAACATCCTGACCACCTGCACACAGAGCCTTTAAGCCCTGTATGGTGGAAGGTGGGGCCTCCATGGATCCATCTTTTTTGTTCAGCACATCCTACAGATGCTCGATTGGGTTAAAAGATAGAGGGAAAAAATGAAAATAGCAAACAAATCAGTGCATTTCATTTTTTGGATCAGGATTAGTTGCCCCCTGCTGAAAGGATGTAGGCTTAATGGTCTTTAATTTGACATGAAGTCATGTTCCACTTCGATCAATACTCTGCTGGTCGAAGCCTGCCCTCAGCTCCGGCCTTGAGCAGTACTAGTATTCTATTCAGATCAGTTCAGTTTTATTTATACAGCACCAAATCACAGCAACGGGTCCTTTAAGGTGCTTTATATTGTATTAATAAATACAGAGAAAACCCAACAATCATATGACCCCCTATGAGCAAGCACTTTGGCAACAGTGGGAAGAAAAAACTTCCTTTTAAGAGGAAGAAACCTCCAACAGAACCAGGCTGGAGGACTCTAGTACACAAGTAGTACAGAAAACGACTCTGAGGACCATGTAAGGGTTAAGAGTTTGCTGTGTTTGTTCACAGATTTTCTGTAGAGCTTAAGGTTTCACGCCTGGTAATAAGAATCCCCGAAACAGACAATTTATGCAAAAGTAACAGTTTACACAGACACGAGGTGTTTACTACTTTCATTTTAACAGAACTCATAAGACCGCAGAGGCACAGGAACAGAAACAAATGCGTACAAATCCAAAGCTTGTGGTCTTAAAAACACCCAAACGTCACATGAAATCTTATATTTATAATGTTGTAATATTAATACACCTGCACGCCCACTTTGATTGGAGCAACTACTCACTGCTTCCCTGGTGGCTGCTGCAAGTCCTTCATGCAAAAGCAGGAAATAACTGAGTGAAGAACGAGGACTGCAGAGCAGACAAGCTGAGGGGAGCAAAAAAAAATAAATTTAAAGCACTTCATCACAGGATAACTTCAGGAATACATTAAACATTATATATTGGTGATATATAACTCTGTTAGGTGATTTTGGGCTGGATCTTAATTTCAGTTTTAATAACTTGCGAGAAAGAAAGAAAAAAAAGTCTCTTTCTTGCCCAACGATTTCATTTACCGTGTTGATCCATCTTGGTTAAGTATTTATGAGGGGAGGGTGATAATAAGGTGGCTAAATTCAAAGCTGCAGGTGTGCAAAGGCGGATCTTAATAAAGAGGTAAGTAGCATGTTGAATTATTATACTAGCTTAAGAATAATGTGCTGTGAAATAAGTGGGAATGTGTGGTGCACGCTGTCATAACAGCGCATCTCAATGAGAATTAAATCTGAGTTTAAATGTAAATGTGTATGTTTAAAGGAGGGGGCAGCATATAAGATTACCCGACTTAGTGAGGCAACTGTCATAGCTGATAAGAGTGATGAATGGCAAATAAGGATTTTTGTGTTTAGAAGGTATCGTGGTTGGACAGTGTTTCCTTAAAGATTATCTCTTTTTTCCCTTCCCTACAATGTCAATTTAAAGTCAATTGACAGGAGAGTCCAAACACGTCGCTCGAGCTAATCAAAAGTTTGCATTGTGAAAAAATGACACCCCCCCCCCACCCACACACACATACACACACGCGCACACTTTGTCTGAAACCCATCAGGAGATTTGGCACAATCCAACACCTCACACAATT
>NW_005187560.1:586265-589335 GCF_000239375.1 Pundamilia nyererei
AGTTTGCATTGTGAAAAAATGACACCCCCCCCCACCCACACACACACACACACAGAGACCCGCCTTTGTCTGAAACCCATCAGGAGATTTGGCACAGTCAAACACCTCTGCGTATTTGCAGTCACCACTGGTTTGTTGAGCATTAAAAATGTTAATTGGAATTTTGAAAAAAAAAAAAGGAAAGAAAGAAATAAATATATCGCATTGCCATCCCACCTCCTCCAGTCACAGGCTGTCAAAATGCAATATTCCAAATTAGATTGTATTTGGATAATCTTTTGAACTGTAATAGGTTTCCAGCCTGCAGGCATATTACTATTGGCACATCATTATTAAACAAAAGTGACACCGAACCATCACTTTGCAGGCGGCGCCAGATAAACGCTCGACACCATGCAAATAATATTAGTTCTGCTTCCAGAGTCACTGGCTTATCTCTGGGATGCTATATTGGGTTCATATCCCTGTCGGCTGGCGAGGGCCTTCTGACGGAAGTGTCTAAATTTATGAGTAGCCCGTATGTGTGAGGTGCATGTATGAATAGGCTGCTGTGTGCGTGCGTGCCCGTTTGTGTAACGTGTGTATCCCACATTAAGGCTTTTATATGTAAATACTGTGTGTGTGTGTGTGTGTGTGTGTGTGTGTGTGTGTGTGTGTGTGTGTGTGTGTGTGGGTGTGTGTGCAAAAAGCAGCTCCATTCATATGTAAATAGGCAGTGTATGCGTGCCTGTATGTGCAGCGGCGACCCATATCATGGCGTAATGAGATCCGCCACTGTTGGTTACCCTCAGACAGTGGTAATTATGGCTGCAGTGAAAAGGAGTGATGCTGAAGGCAGGATGGACGCTTACACACTAACAGATTGAACCACACACAGGGCCTCTGTTCAGACACTGACAGCCCGGCTCCAGACAAAATGACGACCCGTCCCGTTTGGCACCGGGATGGCAATATGACTCGGTTAACCACGTATGATAAATTAGACGTGCGTCCGCTTTCTAATCAGCTTTCCAAAACCTGCATACCTGGTCGAATATTCAATTCCAGCGAGACAGAGGACATTCGCAGACATGTCGTGTCAGTAAAGCGTGGATAAGAGGAGACAGCGTGACGCAAAGAGCTGCCAATAAAAGACAAACAAGCAATACAAAAAAGAGAAAAGGCATTTGTCTTTCATCTGAACTCGTTCAGTTTGAAAGTGCGTCCAGGAACGCCAAATTGAACATTACACCTTTCTAACGGCGAGTGAAGTGCTCTATAGGTTTGGTGAAATGGGCCAAAAAAAGCGCATTCTTTGTTGTAATGGGTGAAAACCTGGTTTGTAAAACAATGAACGGAGCATTCCACAAAAAACATCATCGTTTCCATGGAGCTATTATACTCTACAATAAAATGTTAAAAATAATAACAGCAAGAGAGCGCAAACCTGCTCCGAGCAGCTCTCTGGGCAGCATTTACTTTTAAGGGAACAGCATTATATTTTGAATATATTCATGTTGGTTTCTTTCACATCATGACGGACGTTTACTTTGATTACACAAACATTATGTAGAAGTACGTCGTGGACAATATGTGTAGATTTCTAAACAAATGGCCGTGAATAACTTGAGCTTATTATTTAATGTCATACTGGAGGAAATTTCTGACTGACTGAGCAGCTCATTCTCTTTCCCTTGACAGTACTTTGTTAAAAGATGAAACACGTTTTGGGGTCAACTTGAAAGAAAGGCGGATTTGAAAAGTGAGGTCAGAGGTCAAATGTGACACGATATTTACAAACTATGATGCAGCATTTAGAATCCCCATATACCAGAATCATTTCCTAAATGCTGCAGATATAAACAAAGGCAACATAAATGTAAGCATAATTTTAAAGTAAAAGACATTTTATGAAATTTGACCTTATTTGACCTTAATAATGCGATATTTAGAATCCCCTTATATCTATATGTTGTCAATACAAACAAGACAATACAAATTGATATCATTGCGTTGGTGTTGTTCTTGGATCACCAAGAATGTTGGTTCAGATTCAACACTGCAAGTGACCAACCACAATATAGTGATGTCATAGTTTCGTGACATGGAAGCACCATCACACCCTGGTCGACTGCAATGGTGATCTTGGAAAAATATTACTATGTTGATCCAAAAACAACAACAAAACAAGGATATCAGGTAGACCATCACCACATATAGTTTCATGCTTTCCATTTTAGAATTTGACTGGTTTGGGAACACTTTAGAATTAGATAGTTCAGATGGGAATTAACTTGGGTGGTGACTATCGTTTTTAAAGGCAATTTACAGGCTATATATTTCCCCTATGCTATATACTACTGCCAACAATCATCAACACACTGTTCAGATTTATGATTTGTCCAGCTTCTAAAAAAAAAAGAACTCCAGTAAAAACCTAATTCTTAACTAAAGGTTTATTTAATTCAGGATAGCATTAATGCAGGCAAGCTAGAAAGCCAAGCTCAGCAGCAATTCTTGCAGATCAGCTGATCTTTATACCAGATCACATCAGCTCATGCACATGGCTCAGCTGATGTCCTTTCACACATTCAATTGGTAAATGTCATATAGGGTATGCCATTTAAGCTGCTTTAGCATGCTTGCAGTTGCTGCACATCTGCAAACTGCTGACTTAAAGTCTGATCAACTGTTGTTGATGCCTGCTTTGCTCTGCTCTGTCTTGGGTGTTTTCATGGTGGGCTCCCTGCTTCTTTCCTGCATGCACATTGAAGGAGCAGGCAGTCCCACATGGAATCATGCTGCTAGATATAAACTACATCTTCTTTTGACCACAGTGGGCCTGACTGAAAGAGCTTTTTTTCCAGTTCTCACAACAGCATTATGCTGTAAAAACTTTCAGCAAAAACTCCATAACTCACTTTGTAACATAAAACTATCAATCACTGGTCTTTTCACAAAGAAAGATTTTCATCTTGCTGTTCTACAAATATAGATGCACATCCATCCAGTGTCATAAAAACCACAGGAAAGGTTTCTGTGTTGTGCTGTAACACTGCAAAGGAAATCCAAAACAAAAGATATATATATA
>NW_005187560.1:589355-597073 GCF_000239375.1 Pundamilia nyererei
ATATTAAAAAGTTGTTAAAACTTATCTAACAAACAGCACAAAAAGGAGTTAAAAGAGCATGAACAGCTCTAACAGACATTACATACTGCAACCTCCTTTAGGTAAAGGAGTACACATGTAGTATATGGGTATATTTTACACAGCCAGCATTCTTCTCCTAACCGCACAGACGTGATAGAGCAGATGTTGAATATTGCTGATGCTCAGATCTGTTAATGACTGCAGCTGTGGCCATTCAAAATGCATATGCCCCTGGTCTTTGTGTGGGAGAGGCAGAGATGGGGGGGGTCTTTCCCTGACGCCATGGTTAAAAGTAAATTTGCCTTTCTATTATAACTGTTTATGCTGTGCAGATAAAATCCCAGTTAAAGCAAAATGATTATTTACTGGATACATTTTTAATAATGAAATCAACAATTGGAGATTAAATGTGATGGGTCATCAAAGCTTATAGGAAATAAACCTGAAAACACTTTTCAGTGCAGTCAGCAGTAATGGAAAGAACTCATGATTGATGGTAACACTATAGAGAAAAAGGCGTGCTTCTCAAACAGCCTCACTCAAAGCTCCACAATGTCCCATCTTCCATTTGTAACATTTGTCATCACTGTAAATGTCCTTGTCCTACTCTTTCTCCTCCATAGAGCCCCGGCTCCGTGCTCCGATGCTGCTGACAGGCTGTTCTACCTGATAGGTGCTACATCCTGTTTACACATTGACAATCTCGCTAGGCGAGCCCTGATTTATTCTCTTGGTACTTGCCTTGAACCTTTCAGCCACAGTCTCGCTCTCGTTGCATCTCTCCATCTCGTAATGCTTGTGTTTTGTCCCCGCTTGTCTAAATGCCTAATGGGCTCCATACAGACATGCGGTGTCTTTTATGGCGAGGGTCCCTCGATCAAGTGCACGTTTCCATGGCTCATATATGCAACAAAGAGGGGGAAACATAAAGGATGTGGCAATATTCTATGGATGCAACCCATCGGCCATCAATATGTAGCACTCAGAGTAGCACAGGCACATTATCCATTTTCTACAGCTTTTTACTTCCATACTTCTTTAAATGGCAGATATATAAAAGGCTTTTTTCCCTCCAAATTGCAAAAGCTTGTCAATACAGCTAGCTTAGCGGTCTGGAATCGAAAATAGATCTAATCACTGTAATGTAATGTAAACCGAAAATGAAAAAGCAACGCAAAGTTCTTTAAAAAGCAGCACTGCCTGTGGTGCTCGCTTCTTGGCATGATGTGAATGTAACAGAATCACTGTGACTCAAACAGCAGGGTGCCTGTTCCTTTTTCTAAGAAATACATTTTATTCTTTTTTTAGCAGTTTGCTTCTGACATTTGACGTGTTAAAAACACACACACACACACACACACACTCTCACACACCTTTGGATATAACATAGAGGATGGATGTTCAAAAGTGAGAAATTTGGACCATGAAAACATGAAAAGTGACTCAGAAGAATTTGCTGCATGCATCACTACTTCAACACCTACATCACTTTGTTTTTTTGCACTGCATGAAGCCCTCACGAGGCAGAAGAGGAGAGTACGAACTGTGGATGCCAAACAGGCCAAACGAGGAGAGGAGTGTTAAACCTCCACAGGCAGCCCACAGATATCGTGCTGCTCCTTACACCCAACCGGCGTGAGTGGATCGAACTGGCAGCCAATCAAATAAAGCTGCAATGCTGCCTACTTTTATTAAATCCACAGAGCACCATTGACAAAACAATAGATAAAGAGAAATATGACACAAGGAGCGGAGGCATCCCAGCTCTGCAGCAGGCATAAGGTGTTTACACTGGAGATGCTGATTCACTATTTTCAATCAGCAGTAACTATCGAGTGATAGTTTTATTACATTCATAGTCCCCAGAAGACACTGTGCGCTCTATATTGTACAAGTAATTGTTTGATATCTTCTATGTATTTCAACAGCTGCTGTCTGTCTCAGAAGACACTCCCAATTAGCTTGCAGTGTATGCTTTACTTAAGGGAAACCTATGCAAAGAGGTTTCTCCATATTATTAAGCACACCCACTTCTTGTGCAATAGAGAGAGAAAGATCTTCAGAAGATGAAAAGCGTGGAAAAGATCAGTGTCTCACAAGAGGCATGAAAGCTGAAGAGAAGATAACGGGGCCGTGAAAACATTTGCGAGATAAATTTGGTGAGATAAAGGCTAATTAAGGAAAATCAACAGATGATAGTCCTGTGCACAGATGTGAGTTCATTTATCATCCCGGGTGCCAAGATAAAGCAGGAATAATGCAGCTTCACGAGGTTCACTCATTACACAAATGTTGCACCATGAGACTGGTTCGCTCACAGATTTGTAACCATGTATGACTTTTAATAAATGAAAGCCACCTTGGATTTCTGTTGAACGCCTCTGTCTCTGACCTACTAAAGAAAGTTTCCATCAAGCAAATTAATCGACAGCTTTAAGAAAAGAAGAGAAAAGAAAAGCAGCAACTTGTTGTTTGAGACTGCTGGTCTCAATCTCAACAACCTCTTCATGCACAATCCTCTAAAGCCTGGTAGCCACTGCTAACCAAAGCTTACAAAGATGTTTTCAGTATTGTGATGCTGTGCTTGGTGTTCCAGGTGAATGGACTTTGACTTGGTAAGTGAGCATAGACTGTATATGTATGCAGCCAACCTCATACATGCTATTTTGACTCCTAATTTTAAAGCCTTAATGCTAATCTCACAATGTTGGCTTTTTAAAGCTGTAATTGGAAGAAGAGGGTGACGTGCTATCAGCTAATAATGCTAACAAGTTTGGTCATGCACTAGCATTCATTTACAGGCATAAACTTGCTCATTTGTGCTAATTAGCAGGTGTGATCACCAAAACTTGAGCACAGACTTCACAAACATGGGCTGTAAGTCACAATATTTGTCAGGTACATTCACAGAGATGCTCTAAAAGATACCAACGCCTTATTCCTAGTGTTGAGAATCTTGAGCAGTGGGAAAGCTGAGCAGATGGTGAGGCTACTGTCACCTGTGTCATTAAACAAATAAACTTTAGTTTTTGGAACAAAGACAGAATAAAACATGGATGCAACCTCAGGGATGGAAACATGAAGCCAATCCAGAAGTACCTGGAATCTGCATTCTATGTGAAGGTCACCAGATGGCGATAGTTACAGTTAACTTCTATTAGTCCAGTAGAAGGAAGATGGCTTCCGTTTTGACCTCTTTAAACACCTTCCAGGTGAGGTTGTGCGCTCATTTTACGTCATAGTGATTAAAAAACTTGAGTCTGTTTTGTAAATCTTGGTTATGCCATATTTCAGAATAGAAGATTATCTGTGATATGAAACTACAAGGTCTTGAATAATCAGGCCTCATCATATCTTAATGACCTTAAAGTACCATATCGCCCCAATACAGCATTCAGCTCTCAGACTGCAGGCTGACGTATGGCTCCAAAGGAATTTAAAAGCAGAACAAGAAGCAGAGTCTTCAGGTTTCAGGTCCCTCTTCTAGAACCAGCTTCCAGTTTGGATTCAGGAGACAGACACTACCTCTAATTTTAAGATTAGGCTCAAAACTTTTCTTTGTGATCAGGTGAGCCTGAATCTTCCCTTAGTTACGCTGCAGTAGGTGAGGGATCCTGGGAGATTCCAATGATGGATTTAGTATTTCCTCTTCTTCACGCTCTTTTTCACGCTCTTTTTCACTCTCTGCATTTAATTAATTAATAATTATTATTAATCTCTGGCTCTCTTCCACAGGATGTTTTTGTCCTGTCTTCCTCCCCACTCCTCCCAACTGGTCGTGGCAGATGGACTGAGCCTGGTTCTGCTGGAGGTTTCTTCCTGTTTAAAGGGAGTTTTTCCTTCCGACTGTCGCCAAATCGTTTGGTCATAGGGGCTTGCATTATTGTTATTGGGGTTTTCTCAGTTTTCTTTTTATTATTGTAGCATCTTTACTTTACAACATAAAGCACATTGAGGCAACTACTGTCACAGTAATTGCCTCAATATGTTGCCTTTTTTTTCTGCAGTTAAGGCTTCAAAATACTCTACCAGTCAAAAGTCTGGACACACCTTCTCATTTAATGGCTTTTCTTTATTTTCATGACTATTTACATTGTAGACGCTCACTGAAGGCATCAAAACTATGAATGAACACATATGGAATTATTTTGTAAACAAAGTGTGAAATAACTCAAAACATGTTTAATATTTTAGATTCCTCAAAATAGCCCCTTCGTTTTGATTACTGCTTTGCACACTCTTGGCGTTCTCTCCATGAGCTTCATGAGGGAGTCATCTGAAATGGTTTTCTTGAAGGATTTCCCAGAGATGCTGAGCACTTTTGCCATCACTCTGCGCTCCATCTCATTCCAAACCATCTCGACTGGGTTTAGGTCAGGTGACCGTGGAGGCCATCTGGTGCAGCACTCCATCACTCTCCTTCTTGGTTAAATAGACCTTACTCAGCCTGGAGGTGTGTTTGGGATCATTCTCCTGTTGAAAGATAAGTGGTGGTCCAACTCAGCGCAAACTGGATGGGATGGCATGGATGCTGTGGTAGCCATGCTGCTTCAGTGAGCCTTCAATTTTGAATAAATCCCACAACACTGTCAGCAGCAAAGCACCCCCACACCATCACACCTCCTCCTCCATGCTTCATGGTGGGAACCTTTCATGTAGAGACCATCCATTCACCTTTTCTGCATCGCACAAAGACACTGCAGTTGGAACCAAAGATCTCAAAGTTGGACTCATCAGACCAAAACACAGATTTCCACTGGTCTAATGTGTTTCTTGACTCAAACAAACTCTTCTGCTTCCATAAAGGCCTGATTCGCACAGTCTCCTCTGAACAGTTGACATACAGACTACATCTTGAAGGCCAAGGGTTTGCAACACATTTATATTTATTTATGAAGTTAGTTATTCATACAATAGACGTCAAGCACTCATAAAATGAAGTGTAGGAACAGAGATATTAATAGATAAATAAAGATAAATATATAGCTAATATAAAGATATAGGTATAAATATAAACATAAATATAAAAGGAGACAACTGTATGTCATGGCATATAAAAGTAACAGAGTGCAGCGAGGTGTGTTTAATCCTGTTCTGCATGTGTGGATCTGACCCAAGTGGATGAATTCCATCAGACAGTGAGGTTGAAGAAATCTGTTGCTGAATCTGCTCTTCAGATTGTCGAGTGTGTTACGGAGGGGGTGGGAATCGTGAGTCATTGCCCATGAACATTTGATAGTTGATGTCTTCAGTAAAAATAGCAGTAAAAATAAAGAAAACCCATTAAATGAGAAGGTGCATCCAAAAATTTGTGTTGTAGGTCTTCAGAAACCAGTGGGCGAGGCCCATCTTTTATACTGCCCCAAATGGTCATCAGATGAACTGCAGTTATTGACTCTTCTGCACTGGCTTCAATTTTCAGCCCTTGAGGTTTCCACTTAGTGTACCTTGCTCTACCAAGGTCAGGTGGAGAGGCAGAGTGGGGATGTGTGCAGAAATAATGGGGACCAAGATGGTCAGTCCCTTTAGGATCCTCAAGGGTCTCAAAATGACCTCTACGAGGTATGTGGAGTTCTTAACTGACCATTTCCTGAGAAATGAGCCATGTGGAAGGAAATCATTTCCATTCCAGGCAAAGCACCATCCCATGTTACACAGAAAGCCACTGACTCATAGGTTGCTATGGGAATAAAAAGAAAAAAAATGTCATGGTGTGGCTGCCACTATACTCTGACCTTAAACCTATGAGAACCCGTGGAGACTCCCTAAAACAGAAACTATGAGGGTGGGCAGCAGTAGACCTCAAAACAGCAGGTCTGGGAGGCAGTACTGACAACTGTACATGAACCAAAACTTCCCGGGATGTTAGGAGGTGAGACAGACATTCAGAAACAATTAAGAGGAACTAGTCTTGCTAAAAAAAAAATATAATCCTTTCATCTCAGTTTTTAACAACGTAGATATATTTAAAAATGAGTCAACACTATAATGCTTTTTTCCCTGACAGGCCATTGTGTTTCTTTCTGTCGCTGCCAGCTAAGGCTACGGACTGAACTCTGTGCGAACAATTGAAAATGGGCAAACAATTGTGTAATTACTTGTGACATACTCTATGTTTACTTTGCATACTTACGACTTCTTTCTTGAGCAGAGGAGCCAAACTGTAAGCTGGTGACGCCTCGGCAGAAAGAAAATTTCACTGGTGATGATTTCATTTATTATTTTTGTCAGTGAACTCCGTGGGCAGATAAGCATGATGAAACCAGCACACGAAGCTGAGTGGCAGAAGCAGCTGACATGTTTGCTCAGATGTGTCACTGCCCCAAAAAACACATTTCACTTTAGCAGTGAATAGTTAAGCAGAATGAGGTCACAACTAAACCCAGCTGAAATGCAGGGTATTTAAATAATGCCAACTGAAGAGGAGCTCAACAGTGAAATCAAAGCCAACACGTAGCTACAAATGCAGCTTCGATTATGAGAGTGGGAAAGACTGACTGACAGCAACAGAGATTATGCTACTTCTACTTGGACCTTAAGACAGAGATAACTATTTTTCAATGGCCTTCAGATGTGGCACATCAGTGGTTCCAAACAATTCTGTTTGATGCACCCCCACAGCTCATCAAGTATTTATCGAGTACATTTAGCATGTATTCAATCCTTTTAGCTGCCATTTCGAGTAAGAGACTTTAGTTCAACTGGATTTGTCCAATTGTTTTTGCGCAATGAAAAAGTATTCAAGTGCCTCCTGATTCTTTTTTTCCCTCCAAACTACATTTTCAAGGGTCTACTGTCCAAAAATCCAGAGAAAGACAGAAAATCTATGAAGTACTTTGAACCTCAGCCAACCTTTCCCTTCATTTCGATTAATTTAGTTTCATTTATATAGCTCGAAATCACAACGACCGTTGCCTCGAGGTGCTTTATATTGTAAGTAGTGCTGTCAGCGTTAATCTCGTTAAAATGACGTTAACACCACAACCGCATTAACGTGGCAAATCTCCGTTAGCGAGTTAGCACGGATCGCCCTGTGCGTGGGGCTGCACGGCGCTAGCACATTAACCAGCTAAACGTGCTAACGCGTTGACAATATCAGAGAAATCACTTGGCGACAGTGGGAAGGACAAACTCCTTTTTAACAGGAAAAAAAAAAAAACTCCTGCAGAACCAGGCTGATCGCACAGCACGGCTGTCCTTTATATCTGTGTAATGTTAGCAAAGCTGGTGATGCTGAAAAACTCATTACTCCATGAAAGCCTGCTCTTGAGAGCACTAACAGGGAGTTTCTCCCATATTAGCTTCTCTTCACTGTCTTCCTTTGAAATCCAGAATTACATTTAAAATCTTTATATACCTTCCTCTCGTGTACAAATGCTGAGTGATTAGACTCCATCTCATCTAACAGCCACTTTAACCTGGACCAAAAAAGAACCCCTATGTTAAGAGGGCCAGCTCAGTACAAAGCAGGTTTTTAGCTTGATACCAAAAAAATATATGTTTCCGCCTTCATAGGCAATGTATAGCGGGTGAGTTTTTTCCTCCCCCTAATTAACTCACTCATTTGAATGTTGTTAAAGCTTAGAAATTGGGTCATGATCGCATTCAATGCCAGGTGTGCCATTTCCTAAGCTTGACATCTGCTAAACCTGTGTTTGAGATGTTGATGGCTTTTAGTATCTAAGAAATATGATGTA
>NW_005187560.1:597786-608373 GCF_000239375.1 Pundamilia nyererei
TGTTTGAGTCCATAAGAAGAGATTCATTCTTAAATCTGGAGGAAGATCTTTTTTTCAATAAATATTAACGTTAGCCGGCGACCTTGTTCCAGTTTTAAATTTTGGCGCACTGTGTATTTGAATTTGACACCCCTGGCTTAGAACTACTGACAATCATCACGTCTGCCTTTTAAAAAAAAGAAAAACAAAACAAACAAAACAAAAAATGCTAACACTGATGTTTAAAAATTAACATGCAATTTTACATCTTTTATGTACAGGCTATGTCCTGAAGCATTTCCCAGCTTTCACATTGGCCTGGGACCTCTGATCGTGCAATGAGCAACTGTCTTTCCCCTCTTTCCCTAACCATGTATTTATACACTATTGGACGTCATCAACTTTGTGTTTCCTCTCTATAATTTGCCTTTTGCTCCATTTGTTATCTCTGTATACTTTTTTTCCTTCTTCTCTTTTCCCATTCTCCCATCCAGTGGTGGCACTGGGCTGCCCTCGTTGCACTTGGTTTGCCAAAAGGGAGATTTTCCTCCCCACCCACACAGTTTATTCTCACAGATGATTGTTGGAACAGTGGGTTTCTGTCTCTATTTTGAGATAACCATTTCTATGACTCGTATAAAATAACTGGATTTAAGAATGAATGCAGGAAGTCACAAAAATCTAACCTCTTTTCAAATATTTGCAGTCACAACTCCACTGTGTGAAAGACACTGGAGGCTAACAAACCATTAAGGGCAAAAGTTACAGTTTTACTATTTTTATGTCCTCTGAGAGGCACAGAACACACATGTAAGGTAAAAAAAAAAAAAAAATCTGTTAAATGTAAAGAAAAAATCCAAATCATATATATCAGGCATCGGGGTCCTGTTATATTCCACAAAAAGCAGCAGCACAATGTTGTGGGGATGCTTTCCCGCTCCAGGGTTCAGGCAATAATTGAAGGAATCCCACTCTCTAACAGAGAGGTCTGGAGAGGAAAGCATCAGTATGTCAATTGAAGCTCAAGTGCCACTGCAGCATGACAATCATTCTCAAGCATATGAGTGAGTCCACCTGTGAACGGAATGAAAAATAAAAATGGAAACTGGCAGAGAATAAAAAAAAAATTTCAAAGTCTGGACCAGAACCCTGTTAAGATGCTGGGGAAGTGCCTGAGAAGAGGAGTTCACCCTCTGATGAGGCTGCAGTAAAGAACTTCTGAAAGAAGAATTGGATAAAATTTCATCACAGCGACGTCTGAACCACATCAAGATATTGGACGTGGCACTGTTTGCAGATGTTTTCAGAGGTGTGGGTAGCACAGCCAGGTTTGATTGATGATTCTCGTATTGGATAACCGCGTAGCTTCTTTAAATGCAAATACGATTTAAAATTTGTATTTTGTATTCGCTCAGGTTGCCTTTATGTTTCAGATAAAATGTAAAGAGAAACTTAATTTATCTCACATTTATCCATCACTTTACGCAAGTGGATAAATCGTGGCCTGTGATTGGTTTGGTTTGAATAGAGGAGCAGATAAATGCTTGTTTATTCAGATACAGATCCCAGAATCAAAAGATATCTGGGATATAGGAGTAAACTGGGCATTTTGCATCACAAAATCAAGCAATTAAAAAAATTCAATTAAATAAAAAAGTCAAGTTCAAGAAAATGTCAGAAATGAATCTGAATCTAAATATCTTCCTTTATCCAGGAGCCCAGTTCATCCACGGTTTGTGTGGAGGAATTTTTAACCTCTGCTCCATTAGCTGTACGTATCGCCAGAACAAGGTACAGCATCCTTCCAAAACTGCATTCATTTTTCACTTCAAAGTTCTAAACACAATATCCCACAATGACAAAGTGGAAAAACTTTTCTTGAAATTCATCAACTTTATTAAAAATAAAACAAAAACATGTACAAAAGTATTCACAGCCTTTTCCATGACACTAAAATTTAACTCGGGTATATCTTGTTTCCAGTGATCATCCGTCATCTGCTTCTACAACTTGAGTGGAGCCCATCTGTGGTAAATCAGTCTATTGGGCATGATTTGGAAAGGCCACCTGCCTACATCAGCTGTAGTTGACAGTGTATGTCAGAGCACCAAACCGTGAAGTCCAAAGAACTCTGGTCTGTAGACCTCCGAGACAGGATTGTATCGAAGCACATCATCCGTAAATGGAAGAAGTTTGGAACGTCTACCTTCTAAGTGACCAACCACCCAGTTTTCAGTCTGACAGAACTACAGTGTTGCTCTGGGGAGAGAGGAGAACCTTCCAGAAGGACAAGCACTTCTGAAGCTCTCCAACAATCAGGGTTGCATGGTAGTGGCCAGACTGAAGCCACTCCTCAGTAAAAGGCACATGACAGCCCAGCTGGAGTTTGTCAAAAGGCACCTGAGGGACTCTCAGACCATGAGGAGAAAAAAAAAAATCAATCTGATTAAACAATGATTGAGCTCCTTGGCCTGAATGCAAAGTGTCACGTCTGGAGGAAACCAGGTACCGCTCATCACCTGGCCAATACTGTCCCTACAGTGAAGCATGGTGGTGGCAGCATCGTGCTGGGGGATGTTTTTGGCAGTGGGACACTAGCTGGGATCAAGGGAAAGATGAATGCAGGAATGTACAGAGACATCCTGCTCCAGAGCACTCAGACTGTACCTACAAACATGATATATTTTTGTTTTTAATTTTTAAATACATTTGCAACAATTTCAAGCAAATGTTTTTCAAATTGTCAATACTTTCAAGATGAACTGTGGACTTTTATTTTATTTATAAACCTTTGACTCTAAACATTATAGCTGGCAGTAGCGCCATCCACAACCTGAGTCAGAGGACCACGAGGATCATCCACTTTGTCTCTACGACAAAAATAAGTAAATGTTATGTGAGCTGCTTCTTTGGCCCTGCAAAGCAGAGGTACTACAAAGGATCTCCAGTGGATGCGCGGTGATGTTTCCTTAGTCACCTGGATTAAATCCAGGGTTGTGTTTACTGTAGGGGGGATTTTTGCTTGGCCAGGATGAGGGCTGGTGATGGATCCCCAAATACAGTGAACAGATTCCAGCCCTGCTATGTGGTCGGCTGCTGCTGCTGTTGTCTTTCATGGCATATTCCTTTGAGGCAGGAGTATCTGAAGGTCTGCAGTGAGGCGCTGCTCAATGAGCAATTTATATGTCCTCAACAAAGCTTCTTCTTTAGACCCCGAAGGCAGGTCTTAATTGTTAGACGTGATATCTCCACTCTCCCTCTCTGCTTTCTTTGACTGTTTTTTCTTCTCTCTCCTCCCACCCACCCTCCCTCCCTGCAGCTATTAGGAATTGGATTTGGAGCAGAACGATCCATTTAGTTTCTCTCCTCCGTTTCTATCCCTCTCTCCCTGCTTCCACACCTCCTCTGTAGGTTTCTCTCATCAAAGCCCAGGCTTAATCTGTCTATTTTTACCTCAAGGAATGAAAGCAAGGGATGAGGTAATGCTTTTGCTGTCCATCAGGTGGGCAGTGGTGCATGAGCTCTCTGGTGTACATAGCATACGGAGCTAGTGCCACCACGTGGACCGAGATGAGAAGAGGTCTTACGAAAGCAATAGGATGAGCATGAACAGAACTGCCTTTTCATTAACTCGCTAATAATGATCAAAAGAAAAACACAGAGAACATGACAACAGATAAAGATGGACAAAAATCCACTGATGATAGCTTTAAGGTAAGTGTGACCCACTGCATTGATTCATACAAACACTGTCAGGCAGTTTTAGAGAACTCAAAGCATCTTAAGATACAACTATAAAAGCAGAGCTCCCCCTAGTGGGTACACACAGTAAGTGACTATGACAAAACAGAAGGTTGTATTTGTAAAATAAAAAGCAGAAAACTTTGATTTCTGCTTTGAATTTTAAAACATAATGGAAACTAGGCATAAGGCATGAAATGTGACCATCACAGATCAACTTTCAAACTGCAGAAAAACAAACCAAAAAAAAAAAAAGAAAAAAAGAAAGAGAGAGATAGATGCGTGAAAGCGAAGACATGTTATTTATCAAGTTTTTAAAGATATGTTCATCCAAATACCGAGCCGTCGTCCTTTGCAGTGTTTTACGAACTGTTTAACGCAGAGGTGGAGAAATTGTTTTGCTCATCATATAACTGTAGGTTCATGCACAAACGAAAGTATGAAGGTAGTTGCAGGCAGCAGTCTAACATCTGGGCCCACATTCATTAAGACTCTCGGAGCAGGAAATCAGACAGCTGTCACGCTGGCACCTCTTTAGTCGTGCTTTTGAAAATCAGGAGTGAAAGCACTGAGGGAGTGTTTTAACTTCAGTCTGGGTAAATGCAGACATTTCATCCAGATTTTCACTAATAACTAAAACTCCACATGAAAAATCATCTGAAATGTCATTTAAAGCTAAGAATTGTAAGTATTTTCAATCATGCTCTAATTTGTATATAGTTTTTCTCTTATGAGGAACCTTTTGGATTCTAATCTCTAAGAGCAGTTTTTGAACCCGAGAGTACTCTGAGAACTTTTTTATTGTGGAGGAAAAAAAGAAAAAAAGTAACAGATAATCCTGCTATTTACTAGTGGAACGCATCCAATCCTGCTGTCAGGAGAGCAGGCAAGAGCCGATGCATTGTGGAAGTTTCCATGTTATTTCTGCTGGGGAGAGAATCACTGAAGAGGCCCCTGCAATCTAAACACAGCACAAAAACCCCAGTGGTGAGGCCCAACGAGGAGGAGGAGGAGGAGAACGATGCTGGTGCTACAGCTCAGAAACCACAGCTGTTATCTCTGACTTTGCATAAAGCAGACACCTAAATGAACAAGCTTGTTGTTGAATGTGTGGTGAGATGCAGTAACACCCTCAAAGGTACTTGTACAGTAAGCAACACAGTCTGGACATTGTAATGCAAATGGTTATGCAAATGTACTGCAATATGCTGGTGACGCGTGAAACTTTAATGGCAGTAATCTGGGAATATAAACACATAAATATGGGCCGAGATGCAAAGTGTCAACACGACAGCAGGTATTGTGCTAGTGTCCATTAGCCTGAGATAACAACAATGCTAACCTTCCAATACATAAGGATACATAAAATCCTCCTTTTTCAATCTGTTCTTTATAAACATATATATAAATATTTGTGGAGCACACAAAATGTATCTTAATATTATAGTGGGCATTAAAAATAAAGGAAGGCAAAGAAAGAAATAAAAAAATAAAAACATTATCTGGATCAGGAATTCATACTCTTCCTAAAAGTTTTGTCCTTTCTCTACCTGCACTTGAAGGCACCGTTGTGACAGCATTGATGGGGTCTGATAGAGAAGGTAAAAAAGTGGCTTGAGTCTGTGAGTTAGTCGTCTTTGCTGCGGCTCTGGCCGTTGCAGCTCGGAGATCGGCCTGTGCAGAAATCCCGTGGATGGTCTTTAAAGTGGAGGCAGTCCAGAGCAAAGTGTGGAAACTGCTGGATGTAATGAAGAAGATCATCTGGCAGAGATGGAGTGTGAGATTAAAACAAATGTTAACTTTACATTCTTAATAATCAAAACACTAAACTTAAATATAACATGTAATATGTGGCATCTAAACAGCATATGTAATTAGCTCTTTTGTTTAGCAGCATTAGCATAATTACTCTGATCATTCTAGATCATTAGAGATCGGACTGAAAGTGGCTATTTTGTGCAGATGGGTTGTTTTATGGTAAAAATAAAAAGGTTCTTTTATTGGACAAGAAAAGAATGCTCACAGAGGCTTTGACAGTTTCTAGAAAAGGCAGATGGTGGATGTAAAATCTCGTCTAACAGATGGTATTTATTTTCTTCAGTAAAGCCGAGAAGAAATCAAATGTGACGGTGACAGCACAGACGAAGTGGGGGACACACTGACAGATGCTGTCAATCATCTCTAACGTGGGCTCATTAGTACAATGGTCCTATAAATAATTTGACATCTCTGTCAATGTGTTAAAATGCTTAAAACATGTTACAAACAGAAACAGGGTCTTACCATAAGTGATCTTTCCTGTGTCGGGTCCGAGCGTTAAGCACACACTTGAAAGTCGCACTTCCTTCACTCCTAACATGATTTCCAAGATGCCGGCTAGCTCCTCCTCCAGGATTTCCCCGCTCTCCTCGCTCTCGTACATCTGCGAACCCGGCACGAAGCGTTAGCACAATGCTAGGAAAGCTACGCTGGTACACCTGTTAAACTGGTTAATGAGCACAGGTTAATCATAGCGCAACAACTCCATGCATTTAGGCCTGTAGACACAGTCAAGGGGACCGGCTGGAATCAAACCAGCATGAGAATGAGGAAGAAGGGTGGCTGCTGGCTGCTGGTCCAGTCAGGCTGATCTGAGAATTTCAGATTAGCTTCCAGTCAAACCATCTCAAACTGGTTTCTTGAACTTGACAATGAGTTCTCTGTACTCAAATGGCCTCCACAGTCATCAGATCTCAATCCAATAGAAAACATGTTGTAATGTGGTGGAACAGGAGAGTCACACTGTGGATGTTCAGCTCACAAATCTGCATCATCATGTCACTATGGACCAAAGTGTCTGTGGAATGGTTCCAGCACCCTGTTAAATCTATGCTATAAGGCATCTCTCAGGGTGAAAGCTGATACTAGCAAGGTGTACTTGCTCAGCTGTTGGTCAGTGTATGTTAAACCGGAGTAAGCAGTATAAAAACTTACCTTAAAGGCCAGTTTGAGGGTTTCCATGGACTTTGTGGGTCGACGAACGGTCGACAGAGCGATAACGTAGCGCCTGACGTCTATCTGTCCATCTCCATGCTGGGAACAAAAACACCTCGGTGAACAAAAGGAGCAGGTAAGCCCCACACTTACAGCACAAGTATCCATTGATCTGACCATGTTATCGATTGAAATGGAGGACTGTGGTGTACATATGAAGTCTCTAGTATATTCACCTACTAAGCACTAACCCTGATTTTAACTTTGTGGCAGTGTCATAGCTCCTATATAGACAAGGTTTCAAACTAAACATAGACCACTTTTAGCCCAAGCACTTTAATTATTTAATTTATTTAAATATAACATGTTTGTTGTGAGGCCATGGTCCTCAACCGGAAAAGGGTGAAGTGCCCACTCCGGGTCGGGGATGAGTTCCTGCCCCAAGTGGAGGAGTTTAAGTATCTCGGGGTCTTGTTCGCGAGTGATGGGAGAAGGGAGCCGGAGATCGACAGACGTATTGGTGCGGTGGCTGCAGTGATGCGGACGCTGCACCGGTCTGTTGTGGTGATGAGAGAGCTGAGTATAAAAGCGAAGCTCTCAATTTACCAGTCGATCTGCGTCTCTACCCTCACCTATGGTCACGAGCTGTGGGTAGTGACCGAAAGAACGAGATCGCGGATACAAGCGGCGGAAATGGGCTTCCTCCGAAGGGTGGCTGGCCTCTCCCTTTGAGATAGGGTGAGAAGTTCAGCCATTCAGCCGCTGCTCCTCCACATCGACAGGAGTCAGTTGAGGTGGGTCAGACATCTGACAAGGATGCCTCCTGGGTGAGGTGTTCCGGGCACGTCCCACCACGAGGAGGCCCCGGGGCAGGCCCAGGACACGCTGGAGAGATTATATCTCGCAACTGGCCTGGAAACGCTTTGATATTCCCCCGGACAAGCTGGAGGAGGTGGCTGGGGAGAGAGGGGTCTGGGCTTCTTTGTTTGGGCTGCTGCCCCCGTGACCCGATAAGCAGAAGAAAATGGGTGGATGGATGGATGGACGTTTGTTGAGAGGTCAGCATAGACAGAATCTACCCAGCTAACTATCAAGCCCAACCAATTAAAGTATTTTATCAATATCAAATTATTTATATTATTTTAAAGAGGCTATGATGGTATTTGACTGCATTTAGGACTAGATAGCCACACAAAGTTCAGTCTACGTACAAAGACGCCCAATTTTTAAATTTAAAGTGGACTCATTACAATTTTCCAGCTGCATATTTTTATTCCTGAAGAATTTTACTAGAGAAGCTTTGGATGACTCATAGCTCATAATAATCCTTATTTAGCTTATACTGAGCCTGTGACATAACACTGTTTCGGTTGCCTTTCCCCTTCCTTTAAATTAGCTTCTTTATGGTCGGCTGCTTCTTACAAACAGATGAAGCTGATGGGCTCACAACTAGCAAGAAAAACATCTATTTGTTGATGCCTGTGGACCATCACAATGCCTAATGTTCATGCCTCCATATTAACGTCAGACTGTAACTGTGTGATTGTTCACACAGTACAGAGAAAACCATCAAGTCTTAATTTAAGGATTCAGCTCATGAAATTGTTTTTTTTATTTTTATTTTTTTAAGGAGTTTCTGAAAAATTGTCGCTCCTTTGAGCACCTTGTAAAACCCTCTGTTTATTATTAGATTTATGTATCAGGATGCCACAAAGAAAAGCACTGTTCAAACTGTGGCTCACTATTAGAAATGTATCTTTTACCTTTTTAGGATACATACAGGCAGAGTTAAACCACACAAAGCTTTTGTTGTGTTACCGATAAAGTGGAATATTAAAGGCAGTAGGGATGGGTATCGTTTAGGTTTTATCCGATACCGGTGCCAAATCGGTACTTTTGAAACGGTGCCGGTGCTCAAACGGTGCTCAAACCGGTGCTTAAAGAATGGAGAACACAAAATTGGTCCAAAAACCTCTCATGTTCAGCTGTTTTTTTGTAAAAAGATAACAATGTTAGCCTTTTCTGCAGCTATGGGGCATATATGGTATCACTCTTGGCTGGAAGCAGTGCTTAAACAATGGAAAAAAAACACAAACTTTGTCCAAAATCCTCTCATGTTCAGTTATTTCCCACTTTTTCTTTGGTCATTTTAGCCTTTTTAGCCAGGGTGAAGGGAGTATCTGCCATCAAACAAGAAGACAGCCGCATGTAGCTATGATGATGTTTGCTAGTTCACCTTACATGCATTAATGTAATAACGTGGTTAGCCTACTCAACGTAAATTACACTCGAACAACATGAAGCTACTCACGCAGAGAAGAACGGCTGCTGCTGCCATCATCATCCTCATCATTTCTGCTACACTGGCAGGGCTAGGGGCCAGGACTCTATTCTTCGGGTTTTTGGGGGATGTTGCTCCGGGTCCGATAACTGGCAACCCACCCGACGTGCACGGTGTGAGGTCTCGCAGCAAGCTATCAAATACGGCGTATTTCTCGGCTTTTAAAAAAAACGCTATGCGTCGCCAGGTGTTTCATCAGATTCGAGGTGTTACCTCCTTTGACAGTATCACAGTATCAGCTTAAAGCACTTGTTGCTGCTGAGTTTGCATCTTTTGCTGTGAAGTACAGCCAGACTTTTGACCGCTTCGCCTTGGACATTTTTAATCTGTAGCTCTGCTCTAACTGAACGTACGTACCTGGCCCCGCCTACTATCCTGGGAAACGTAAAATGATTGGCTAGAAGTGTATCACAGCTCAGGAAAAAAAAAAGCACCGAAATAAAGCACCGAAATGTGCGCTGCTTTTCGGTCTGGTTACTACCGTTTATGTCAGAACCGGTGCCATCATGGCACCGGACACCGGTACCCATCCCTAAAAGGCAGCAGATCTGGTTTTAAACTATGCTCATTTTAAATGGTCACAACACTAAAAACAGATTCAATGACAAAAATCTAAAACTCTACAACTAGTTTCTATCAAAAATGCAGGAGAAGGAAACTTTGCAATTTCTTCCAAAAGCCTCCAAACATTCTCCTCATATCCTAAACATTCCTCTGTGGCCCGTCAGTCCTGCCCAAAATGCCTCGCCGCTTCCCTTCACCCTGCAAACACATTAACTCTGAGGTAAAATTCATTGACTTTACCTTTTTTTATTCTTTTTTATTTTATCGTTTTTATATTTTGCAGAAAGAAACAAAAGAACAGATTTTTATGTATTTTTCTGTGGAGCTCATTTTATAACTTTGTGTGATTATTTGAGCATTGCTGGATCTTTTTAAAAAAAATAATTTTATCAACTTTTCTTAACATTAAATCCACGTTTATACATTTCCCTTTGCTATATCTTGTGCTTCCTTCATGTTTACCTCATCAAAGAAGCTGTGAACTTCTTTAAGTGTGTCTGTAACAGGGAGGTTGAGGAACTGGGCAAAGTCCTCCAAACCCAGTTTGTCTCCCTGGAGCTTCCTGGCTCTCCTGGCCTGCTCTTCAAGCACCCTGTCTGTTGTTGCTGCTCTCAGTCTGTTAGGACGAAGCAAAAAAAGGAAAAACCTCAAAGAAGCCAGATTAACTAAGAGTAAGTCATACTGGAAACAACACTAAAAAAAAGACAGTACAAAGTGTGGAGTTTCCTCAGCCTTTTTTAAAACAAATCCAGGGGGAAGAAAAAAAAGAGGTCCAACATAGTTATAATTATACTCGTAAATTGAAGTTCATTGGGGTTTTTTATTTTGGCTTTTGGTTTTGGTGTGTGTTTCTGCTCAGCCACCAATAGGTGGCAGTGTTTACACACTTTTCCCAAAGTGTTGACTCAGCACTAGGGATGGGTATCGTTTAGGTTTTATCCGATACCGGTGCCAAATCGGTACTTTTGAAACGGTGCCGGTGCTTAAAC
>NW_005187560.1:609205-633813 GCF_000239375.1 Pundamilia nyererei
CAGCTCAGGGGAAAAAAAGCACCGAAATAAAGCACCGAAATGTGCGCTGCTTTTCGGTCTGGTTACTACCGTTTATGTCAGAACCGGTGCCATCATGGCACCGGACACCGGTACCCATCCCTACTCAGCACCCATCAACCAAGCAGTTTAACTAGTCGTTCCAGTCTCCCACCACTTACCCTAAACGACATGTTAGCTGGTTGAACTCTAGGAGGCTGCGATAATCATATATGCCCAGAGGGCCGCGCGATAGGCTGATCTCAATGTCATCAAAGGACAGGTCTTTGAGAGGCAGGTCCAACGCCCTACGAGGACAGAGAAAAAGTTTTGAGTCAAGAACATCCAAAGCAAGCGTGCGTTGATCATCGGACACTTACTTGGCCATGAGCTTTCTGACGTTGCTGGCGAACAGCGCGGGGTTTTCTTTCTCCTCGTTCGATGGACTGTAAACAGGCAAGTACTAAAGAGAGAGTTCAACTCAGTCTTGTTGTTGTGACACTGATCATACTGCTCGGCAACATAATAATGAATTGCAATAAGTCAGTTTGCTGACTTCTGTCATACGAAACCGCTCACCTCAATCTCAATGGAGTTATGAGGCTGACACAGAGTGAGCCACAAAATGTGAAACCTGGAAGACAGAACAAACAGCTTCATCTACACCCTGATGGAAACAAACAGCTTGTAACTTTAATAACACAGAGTGGGAGACTGTGTGTGTTGTTGTTTTGTGTATATTCTATGTAACCCTGGGAATGCGCTGGAGTCGATCTCACCCGAGGACGATGTTTGCTTTTAACCAGCCCGTTACACATGCACCTCTCTGCTCTGGTCGGCCAAAAAAACAGCACCTGGTCCCTTTTTTGGTGTGTTTTTTTTGCATGCTGTGCTTTTTTTAACGCTCCCTGATGGAACAAAAGTGTCCTGGACACACAGCCTCGCAGACATATTCCCAGCGTATTCCCACAGTGACTGTAAAGGTGTGTGAGAGAAAGAAACACTCACGCTCCGGGACCTTTCCACGTCCATGTAATGGTATCCTGTGGAGAGAGAACCAAACACCCCATGAAGCAGTTTTATACAAATCCACAAACTCTTTATGTATCCATAATCACTGTGAGGCACACTTATTACAGTGAAACATAGCAGAGATCCTAGCCTGTATAGAAAAACCACCTGTTGGTTTGCAGAATATTGTTTTCTTTGCTTTGTGAAAGCAAAACACCTCACTTTCTATTTTATAAGATGGAAATAGTCTAATATATTGTTCAAGGCAAGGGTCATGGCCATCACATTTAAAAGTCAGACACAAGGTAGGCTGCGATTCAAAATTGCATTAACCAATAGCGACGCTCCCCTGAAGGAAGGACGACTGAAATAAAGCTGTGGACCCTCCCCTCACCCCCAACCGAGAGAAGAATAAAAAAAATTAAAAAAACATAAAACCCCCTTAATTCCACAACACTTCCTGCGTGCTGCTATTCCACACTCAGTCTCATAACGTGAGAGCTGCCAAACATGACCTGACTTGACCTCGCATCGAAGAAGGCGGCCATCACTAAATTAACAAATGCAAAGAGACTGAATGGAAGCACATCTTGTGGTGCGCAGAGAAAAAACAAACTAAGAAGCAGTCACCCTGTCCTTTATTTTCACCTTCTCTGCCTCACTTAACCGTCTTGCGGTGCCACGGTGTCAAAGACGTCAGTGCAGTGAGTACACCGAGCACCACGGGAAACGGTGACAAAGGCTTTCGAGGGAATGAAAAGAAAAACGAGGTAACAGGAGCTGCATGTTTAATGAAAGAGCGGGGAGAGGTGCTGAGAGAGAGACATGACACCTCTGTGTGCATGTGTACATGCGCACGTATGTACGATGCGTGTGTGCGTGAGAGACAAACAAAGGATGAAATATCATCCCACTACAACATGAGCTCATTCAACACAAGAGGAACACACTAATGCGAAGGAAAGAATTCACTGCATCACAGGCGTGTCAGTGTGGGTGTGTATAGTGTACGTGGAGTCACTATAGACGTGACCTACGTCTAAAGCTGCAGGTATGGGAGGAGCCACAGAATAGGATCAAAAGGAAGAGGACAAGATTTATGGTGTATACCAGTTTGTTTGGGTAGCGTAGTATCACTGGCTGCACTGGGAGTCCTGGGATGAAAGCACCTGAGGAAGACAAGAGGAGGAGGAAGGTGATGAGAACAATCTGGTATTGTTAAACGTGATCGATTGTCCCCAAACCCAGCTCAAAGCCTTTATTTGAATCCTACTTCTTTATCTTGTGTCAGGCATGTCACACGTCAAATTTATTTGTTTTTATAGAGTCAAAGTAACTGAGAAATTAACAGTATTTGATGGAAAATGATGGGGAGGGGCTTCCAAATAGATTTTATGAGTACAGAAAAAGAATAGAGTTGGACTGCATCAACTGGTTTAGTGAGTGATAAGATCATAACCTCAAAATAACATCGGGAACAGGGACAGAGCGTTTCCATTGAATTCTATTATATCTTGCTGATGATGGGCAGGCTGATAAAAGCTACATACAATATTTATCACTGGACAAAGACCTACTCAAGCTATTCAGTAACTTATGAATGGATTGCAAAGGGTTACAAATATTAGTTTACCAACTTTGTGTGTCTGCTGTTTAATGCTGGCCACAGACCATACAATAGGTTTTTAGAGTTTTGATGGATAAAACATCTGCCTGATGCTGCTGTGAATGAAGCTGCTTATATCACAGCAAAACAGTGAACATGTAGCTCAAGCTGAAAGTCACCAAATCATCAAAACTGTCCTATAATCCACTGGTGGAGATTTAAAACCGGGTTTTCTTTTTCCAAGATTCAAGAAAATGTTGCTAGAAAAAAAGAAATAGAAATGAGATATCTAATATATAACAAGTTCCTTGTACCCTGTAAATGAAACGCATAAAGCTAACTACACAACAACCTGAAAAAATTACAGTAAGTAAGTAAAAGAAAACCAGACGCATGCATCATGAATCACCTAGCTCAGCGTGTATTTGAATAACAAGCCCTGGAGGCAGGGCGAGGAGGATTTTAATAGTTGTTTAATATCAGCGATGGAAAGGCTGATGGAGAGCTGGCATATTAACTAGAGTGTAAATCAACAACGAGTCTCCGCCAACAAACACTGATGAGTGGCTGAGACCTGCATTTAAAATGAATAAAGTTATAATTAATCGGTTTTCTCGTGAGACTGTGAGAACGTGAAGAGGAGCGAAAGAGATCTGCAGCATCTGAATGATAATGACGGGACTATAGTAAGAGGACAGGCAGACAGATGAGGAAAGAAACGCTCTATTAAGAGACTGAAACGAGAAAAGGACATAACTGCAGTGTGCATTCACACACAGGTGGCTTAAGCACATTAACACACACACACACAGTTTATCTGTTGAGCTGGGAGCCAGTGATGAGATGTAACAAGAGGAGACACATCCAGAGAGGACCGGTAACACATCGCACAATGATCTAACCAGACACACACACAGTGAGTGAAAGCAGGACAGAGTGTGACCCACAAGGCTCACTGCGAATGGCCGAATTATGGACTGGAAGCAAGGGGATTAGACAGAGCAGGCAGGGAACAATAGCTGACAACGTCACACACACACACACACACACACACACACACACACACACACGGGATGTGAGCAGAAAAGCAAGACCATAAAGAGATGAGTGCAACAGTTCTGTGTCCTGAAGCAAGTCACCGAACCTCCAGACTCACTGTGTCAAAAGAGAAATTCATTTAACCAGACATCTACACCTCGAGTTGGCAGCTATGGAGTCAGCCTCATTCATACATAATCGTTTACAAGTCCACGCACACTACGTGAAATGTATACTGAACAAAGCAAACAGACCAAGTGTCTCCATTAACAGACACACCCACTACTGAGAACTATAACCAAACAGTCGTCAGGCAACAAAGGCAACAATGAACCTAATTGTCACAAATGTTTTAAAGGGATACATGAAGTTATTCATGTATTTGTTTCATCCTTTTAGAAAAGTAAAACATAAGGTGCGGGGGCCAGAATCAGGCCGGTCAAGACTCCAATCTAGTCCACTAGACAGCTTTAGAAAATGTGAAGGAGCACATAGATTTTGAACTTAGCCGTATTTTCACCCCCACCCCCCAGTGCCATCCGTACTACAACATGAGCAATGAACTAATAGATAAACAATTACATGTAAAAAACAAAACAAAAAAAAAACAACCAAACATTGGATTTTAGCAACTATTTGGGGTGTTTTGTTTTTTTATCTACTAAAGTTTACTTAAAAAAAGAAAAAAAAGAAAAGAAAAGATATTTTTCTGTGAATTAACGACAACTTTCTATTTTGTGATTACACGATAGTCTGCGCAGTGAACTACCTGAACTTTTTCTGAAATTTTACACATTAAATCATGTAGTTTCACCGGTCGGTCCCACTTACGCTCAAAGTCGGCTGTAGGTAAAATGAGTTTACTCGACTACGCTGCTTGCAACTAGTCGGTTAGTCTGTTGTTTGGAAGTTGTGCAAAGGGGGAAGATGGTGTATGTGGCGGGGTATGGTCTGTGGTGCGATGCCTGCCATGGTTCATTTAAAGTAGTGCCGAAACCCAGCAGGCGGCATGGCGGAACTGCAGCCGGCGGTGTCACGCTGCCAGCAGGAAGAACTCCCGGACCGGATCGAACGTGGGAGGCAGAGGATTGAAAATCTGGCAGCTCTGATCGGGTTCTGGCCAGCACCGCTGCCACCCCCACCGGCATTCCCCGATAGCGAGGGAGTGGAGGAGGTCCAGACTGTTCTGGCGCCCATCCTGACCACCAGGGTGAGGCCAGGCAGGATGCAGCCAGCCACCGCGCCCATACCCACTCCATGGGTGGGAGCAGCTGCTGCCAGGCAGGGGCCTACACCTGTTCCTGCTCCCCAAAGGAGGGCCTCTGAGCAACCGCCGGGCCCACCACTGACTCACGCACCTGCCCAGCCATAGGTGGAGGACGAGGTGTGTGAGAGATCGGTGCAGCCAGAGATGGAGGTTGAGGTGCCTGCCAAGCTGGAGATGGAGATCGAGGCGCGCGAGGCTCCTGCCAAACCAGAGGTCCACATGCTGTCCGGACCGGCCTCACTTCCACCAGAGGCTGGCGCATTGTGTGATCCTGTGCAGCAGCCGCCCGCCAAGCTGCTGGTCCCCAGACCCACCTCGTCACCAGCCCCACTGGATACGTGGGTGGTCACCTGAATGGACACCTCCCAGTAGCTGGGCCGGGGGTGCCGACGGTCAGGGCTGATTGGGCCAGATGGCTCCCCGGCCTCAGTTGGGCGATGCGGGTATGTAGCGGGGTGTGGTCTGCAGTGCCGCTACAGGGAAGGCGGACACACCTGAGCGGCATCCGCAATCACACCTCACTGGCTTAAAAGTCTGTGACTGTTTAATGTGGTTGTTGTTGCTGGTGTGTGTTAGGCTGGTGGCTGGAAAGCCGCAGCCTAACACTGCAGTGTTACAGCACCAACAACTGTGGAAATAAACGTAGATGCTAAAATGCAAGCAAACATGAACGGGGCTGCCGTGGTTCATTTACAGTGCAATAGTGAGCCTTTTACCATCGAGTGAAAATTTCTGACTTGATGGTGGGTCTAGATGGAAATGAATGAGATTTTATCAAGGTAGTTTGCATGCATGACGAGTTCAGAGCAGTTTTATTGAGAACCAGTAAGAATAAACACACAACAAGACTATCTTTACAGTCAGGCCAAAGCAGGAAGTGGACTGAATACATACCAGCCTTGAATAAGATTAGACCCGACCTGTTGGTGCAGGTCCCCTCCGGGAATATCATGATCTGCAACAGACACAAATCGCTCTTCATTTCTTGTTTGAATTTGCTCTCGCTTTTAATTTATCACCTTTAAATTCCCGGGTGTCAGCTGAGATCACATCTCTGTGCCCTTATGCGTATATGCATGTAGTTTACCTGAGGCCACTTCCCTCCAGAGCACGCTCTCCGCCTGATTTCCTCGACAGTTTTTCGTCTCGAGTCTTGGTCTGACCGAAACACGAACACTGGCCTGATGTAGCTGATCAAAGCTGGAAGAGGATGATGAAGAAGTGGATTTTGGAAGTAAGCCACAACAAGCGAATTAATGTTCAAAACACTGAATAAAAGAAAACTGATGGAGAGTTGACTTAACAGAATGCAGTCTTTGTAAAGAAAGAAAGAAAGAAAGAAAGAAAGAAAGAAAGACAGAAAGAAAGACAGAAAGACATCTATAGCTCAGCTAAATCTATTTAGTTACCTGTCTGAATGCATTCTGTTACATTGTGCATATGCTGTACATTAGTATAGGAATTTCAGTAAATGTGCACTTACTGCCCCAGACTGGGATGCTCCTGCTTTCCAGTTTGGTGACTATGGAGCACATGGTCATAGTGACTGGGATGGCATCAAAGTAAGAAGAATGTGGTGCCACAGTGAGGATGGGCGCTTCAGAGGGTTCTACCCGTTGTCCCTTCACTTTGATCCAGTGGAAACCTCCGCAAAACCACATGGCTCGCATGATCGCTCTTAGACACAGGTCTATAAACCTGACGAAGGACACACAGACAGCTGCAGAGGGACGTTGCTAGCTGGCAGAGTTTTCAAGCGATGTTGAAATTTACACTTCCCGACACTTCACCCAATGCATGAAACTATACATTTTTAGACATAAGTTGTAACGGCCGCCGTTTTCTTTGTGAGCATTTATTACACGGCGTGCTGCGGGGAAAAGCCTGTTCTAACGTTTGACTCTAAGGTTTATGTTTTAGCACCTGGCAGCTCTTTTTTTACTTCTCATCCGTAAATAATCTGCTCTTTCACGTGATTCACATGATCTTGAGCTTTATTGTGAAAGGTCTATGTGGAACATAAACAAGCGGACACGCGTTGTTGCTAACCACAACGCATAAAAACAGTCGCTTGTCCGTCTGTAGTGTGGTTATATTAAATATAAGAAAAAGAGAGAACAGTGACCATGAAAACGATGAAAAAAAAATATTGCTGTAAACAGTTTATTTTGCGACACCACGAAACAAACGATAGCGTAAAATGAAACGATAGATGTTTTTATATCCTCATCCGATATATATCGTTATATCGAACAGCCCTACACCACGGAAATACATGGATACATTCGAAGACCTTCAGGTGTTTGGACCAATGTTTTCTTTTCTGATCAAACCAGAAAGCTTTAATGAGCAGCTGGATTTGTCTCGCATTAACTGGCTGGACACAGAGGACACTGAAATGCAGCTGATTGAACTGAAAAGCTCGACTCTGTGGGGGTCAAAGTTTGCAGAACTACGGACGCAGCTGGAATCCACAGCTGTGCGTGTTCACAGAGCTTTCATTCTCACCTGCTGGACGTCACTACCTGACAAGTTTTACTGTCTTAAGAACACTGCAGAGGCCTTATTGCCAGTATTTGGCTCCACACGAGTGTCCTCAGGTAGCCTCTGAATGCTGGACACTCGGAGACCTGTGTCTCTGAGTGGGAGACCAGAGATCACATTAACATGTGTGTCTCTGTATTAACAAACATGCCATATTGGCCCAGTTTATTTTTCTTATCAGTGTTGTGAGGAGACCATAAATAGCATTGCGTTTTCTGTTGTATAGTTCCTTTGCTGTTGGTGTTCTTGTTGATAAAAAGTGTTTGTTTGGGGTTTTTTTCCAAAATAGCTGATTTGCCAACATCTGCGAACAAATATAATTCTATAAAGTTGTTCTGTATAGTGTGTAACTGTTGATATAGAGCGTTATTAAATTTATTGCTAATGCAATGGTTGATATGACACTCATCATCAGACCCCTGCTATAGACATATTTATCTTCAGAATGTGAGTGAGTGGCTAAATCTGTTCATGTTTTTAGCAACAATTTTTATTAATCCACAGTCTTTTTCACTAATGTTGTGTTTTCTGTGTTTTAAATACAACAATGGGCTCAATATTTTATTTTTTAGAGGTTGTCAGTAACGAAGAACCTGTAAAAATGACAGAGTGCTGCACTCTAATTATTCACACAACTAACGTTTGTATAAAAGCATACCAGCATGCTGATGTTATACTGAGCAGACAGTGGGCAACAGTCAGCATCTCAATTTATAATTATATATTGCAATACAATTTACAGGATGCTGAGATTTTCACACATTTCTGTCTAATCCCATAAGTCTTAGTAGCACATGGGTGCTTTCACACAAACCCACCTCCTCCACCACGACTGAGGCTCGATCGCAAACTCCGAACGTCCCAGAGAAGCCGTGAAGGCGAAGGGCCACGCCAGCAGCATGAGGAAAGAGACCAGCAGCAGCCGCACCGGAAAAACTGTAACTGACATGAGTCCTATCTGCAGGGACAAAACACACAGAGACACAAACAGTTACACTTCTGCTGCACTTCAACAACCTGCTGTTTACTGTAACATCCCTGCTGTGTTTTAGCCAACTGTCAAAAAAACAATAATTAGCATAGCATACATTCCTACACAGCTGAGAAACATGCTATTACATTTTACAGTGTCAACACTCCATCTGTGCCTTTAGCAGAACACAAAACCACATAATTAACACTAACTGTGCTCGTCTAATCTCGCTTTAAAGGCCCAACACAAATCAGCAGTTTGCACTATCAATGCCGATTACCTAAAGTAAGAATAAAGGGAGGATATAGGCTTAATTGTGTTTGCATCTAAACAACGTTTATTTCAATATATTAACAGCAAATCATCCTAAAATATACTCTTATTCACACACAGCCCTTTCTACTGCTGGTGTCGTTTGAAACCAGACTCTATGTAAAAGATCCCATTATTTGTGTGTTTTTGGGTGTGGCAAGCCCGTGACTCGCAATTTGCTACTGAATGAGTATACACGGCATCCTCAGGTTCTCAGTCAGATCCAGCGTTTGCTTATTACATCTTTGTTCCTACAAAAAACCTCAACTCCAACATCGCTAATATCAAAGCTTTAAAGAACAGCAGTTCCCAAATCAACCGATTGAACCATGCTGACTAAAGCCATCTTCTACTTGCAGTGAAGACTGAAGAATCATTCGGTATACAGGAGACTTCATGGTCGACTCAATGATGACAATGTGTCTAGATCGTGTGCTTTAAATCACCCCTCTGCCGCTGTGCGTGACAGTTGGTGTGAGGTATTAGGTGTGCCGATATGCTGTGTTTGATCTAAACCAGTTGGTCTCATCTGTACAAGGACAAGGTTCCAGAAGTCTTGTGGTTTGTCCAGTTGCATCTTTACAAACCTGAGATGTGCTGACATGTTTTTTTTTAACATGCTAACTGAGGCCTGTAGCCTGAGCACTCAACAGTCTGGTCTTTGAATGCGGTGGGATGTCCACTCCTGGAAAGGTTGTGCCGCACATCCTTTTTCTGACAAAACCCCTGAAAATTCTGTTTGTTCACCAGAGTTCATGACTACACATCAAATCTCTGGGATTACTCATGAATTACCTTAAATAAGCCTCAGATCTGACAGTTGCTACTTCTATTGCCTAATGTTATGACCATAAAGGATTCTGTTAGTGTTTCTGTTTAGTAAAGGTCACTCGTGGTGACTGGATGACTCTCATTGGGTTTAGCCAACAAAAGTTCACGTGTGTTGGGTTTAGTTCGCAATAATTTTACATAAATACGCAGGTAAAAAGGATAAAACTACAGGATGATAAGGATATAAATTGAGTTGACTGACCTGTCATGACTTCTCTTACTGTGTAATGACAAAGATTTGGCAAATTCAAACTGTGTAACATTTAAAAGCTCCTTCGTTTTGCTCGTATGACCTCTATTTGATCCCTTCATTCTACACATTTATTGCGCTCCCCCTCTCATTGAGCTCCAAGCCTGCCTTACAGTGATCTACAATCATGCTTCTCGCGTATCCATCCATCAGTCTCTCACTCTCTATTCCAAGTCGCTCAGCTGTACCTGCATTTATCTTGCTGTTCTTCCTTTTATAGTTTTCCTCCTACTTTGCACTGGTGTGTTTTTTGTCACCCCTCAAGGGAGTCATATGTAACCTCCCCCCCTCCCCTCCTGCTCCATCTTTCTCTTCTTCCCTGTGTAGTTGTCTATCTGCAGGAACCCAGGTGCACTCTTCAGGGCTGCATTAATAAATAAACAGCAATGGGGGTGATTTATAATGCTCGAACGCCTCTCTCCACCCATCCGAGCTTGTGCGTCACCATCAGAGCTTAACAAGTCCATCTGGGAGGATCTGCTGACATTTTCTCAAGAGGTGGCATAAGAAAACGCAGGGGCGGGGCAGAGGGGTGCAATTTCCAGTGTTTTAGGAGAACGCCGGCTGATCCTTGACTAAAGATTTGAAATTTGCAGTAGAAATGCACTTCAAGAGCACTGAGCTCACTTACAGCACACAGAATAAAAGTGACTACAGATCAACAGATGTAGATTTTTTTTCTTATTGTACATTGACGCACAATTTGTTCAATATTGAACGTTTTAATCCTTCACCCACTAAAAAAATGTATAAACAACTCAGATTAAAGCAGTCACTGAATTTCTTTGTCATGTCATAGTAACTGATGAGGTTGCTCTGTTGTACCTAATGCTAAAGAGATTCTAGGAATCTACAGTCTTGACACGCATACGTGTACATCCCTATGTATAGTTGCGTTAACACTTTCAGGAGACATTTAAGGAATGTAGTGACTCAGTCTATCTTACTTCTCACTACTTTCACTTTCTACACACATAAAGACACAAAGCAAAACATCTGGCATGTGACAAAAAAAAAAAAAAAAAAACACACAGGGGTCTGGCCAGGCAGCAGAAAGTTAGCTAGATGTGATGGAACAGTATTCTCCCATAGGTGTTCACTTAGGTTAAGATCTGGTGAATGTGAAGGCTATAGCATATGATTCATGTCATTTCCATATTCATTAAACCAGTCAGTGACCTCTTATGCCCTATAGATCGGGGAAATGTCATCCCGGTAGAGACCACTGCCATCAAGATTGAACTGTTTTATTATTTCTGACCTAAAGTCCCTCGACCTCTGGCTCTATAGATGCACAGCTACAATATTTATTTCTGCTTGACATGTGGCAAAATGTGTCATTTGTAGGTGAAAACACAGAATTTGTAGTTATTGGCTCCCCTTTGTACAAAGAAATATTAAAAATTATTCTGAGACCATGTTCTACAGGTTGTGCTGCACGAATTGACATGCAGAGCTGCAGATGTGCACATTTTGTCTGCACCTCACAGCGTCACACTTTTAAAAGTTTCACTACTAGTGGTTGTTAGCAAGTATCTGCAGACCGGTCAGTGTCTTCGATGCAGACTAGTGGCATCTGCAGCAATCTGATAGTCCCTAAATCAATCACAAGCAAGTTTTTGGTCTAGCACCCTCTTTGTGACCAACTTCACACAATAACCAGAAACCCCAAGACACCACTTGCGGGGAATATGCAGTCTCAGGGCTCGGCCTCTGGGCCTGTGTGATTGAGGCTATAAGAGTGACTGCTACTGGGATATCATGATGGGTGTTTCAATTTTTAGAGGTTCAACAAACCACATATTTCAGAAAAAATAATCCTCATATAAATGGTAAACTTGATGACGATTACAACGGATCAAAATCCACTAAAATATTTTAACACTTCCGCTGACAAACCATTTTCCCAAGATACATTGCTCCCCTGTGTATTGTGGCTCGCTACAGTTTTAACCCGTTAGGAAGGTAATTGCTCTTGGCTAATTGTTTTCATTGAGGCAGTGAATGCGTACCCAGGAAGCACTTAGCCTGTCCTACCATTTGTCATATTTCGGCTGCCCGTGCAGCAGGAACTGAAGCCAGGCAGTAGCAGATCAAAGCCAAAAGAAACACAACTTTATACACACACGCACTGTTAAAGCCGTGTCTGGTATTAATCCCCATCCATTCGCCGGACATCGCAGCTCTGTTTAATGTCACAGGCATTTTGTTTGTGAGCTTGAGAGCTGGCAGCTGTTGGCCATTCAGTAATGCGTGACTCAGCTGGAATGAGCTTCATTTGCTGACCTGGTTGGTTTACGGTGCTGTGATCATGTTTGCTGGGAAGTTAGAAAAGACATTCCAGGAAGAGCAGCACCAATCTACTGTCTATAGCAAACAGATTCATAAGCATTAAGCAACCATGCAGCCATATCTCTAGAAACAAAAGCACTGAGGAAGTTGCGTTTTGTCGCTTTCCTTGTTTTCCTTCAGGCAAAACGTGTGTTTGTTTACACGAGCGTATAAACCCTTCACAGGTTCTGCAAGTGGAAAAGCGTCCCTCTGGAAGCAGAGCAGCAGGAGGTGTGAACCAGACACAGACACACACATGGTCAAGTTTACCTTCGATGACCCGCTGCGGTCATATGGCACAAACACGCTTCCAACTTAAAGCACACGCCGACTGAAAAACTGACACACTCAGGCACTAATAAGAGGGGACGGTGGAGTTAAAAGCTTTCAGCAAGCCAATGTCAAGTGGTTGATAATAAACACACACAGGCCTTTTTTTTCCAGTCATCTTATCTCGGTGGATTTGTTAATGGTTAGGCAGCAGTGAACCAATTTTCAGACCGTTGTATGTTTCGTTGAGCATGAAAGCAGACACCTCTGGGCCCTGGAGCTATGGGAGAGGTAACCTGAGGGGGTCGATCAGGGCTCTCTTCATGTTTTCACATATACCTTTAACTAGATAACATGATTTTCAGTTGATCAGTAACTTGTGTTTAGGACACTGGCATGCTGTCAGCAGACCCTAAATCACTTAAGTCAGAAAATCTGCTGAACCGCTTGATTAATGAGGAATCATTTCAGCCATACTGCTCTCCTCCAGCAGCGAGCCAACTGATGCAGGAATGAAGACACAGCTGTCCTGTCTTTTCTACATTTCCATGCTTTAGAGCACATGCCTTATTTAAACTGTACTTTTCCCATCTTTGCTTTTCTTACTGCTGTGCAGGCTTTCACCACTCCGGCAGCCTAATGAGGACTATCTGAGTACACATTAAACTTGTTTAGCTGTCAGCTTGTTTAGCCGTCGGCTAAAACTCAAGCGTAAACACAGCCCAACTGTGTGTGCACTCAGTGAAAGGAAGCAGCTGGAAATGCAGAACTGTGGCCTAACAGAAGTGAAGTGTATGTTGGGCTGATTAGCATGTGTCACTGTGCCAGCTAATCAGGTCAATATGATAGTGCACAGGGTTTCGGTCTTGCAAGGTCTTCCCATCCACAATAGGCCTGTCATTAAACAAAACATTAAATAAACAAACAATGCAAATGTCTGATATGCAAAAGACGGTCAATTAAGATTCAAGACTGGCTTTACACACCCATCCAGGAAAATGTGAGGAAAGTGGCTGACTCCACAATGAACCCACAAAGCTTCAGATAACACCAACAATGCAGGAAATGGGTCTGCATGGCAGGTGCTGCTGTGTGGGTAAGACTGAACAGGTGCTGCTGTTTATCTCTGAGAAAATAGAGTTCATTCAAACGTTTTTTAAAAAAGACAAAAAAGGAGCTCTTACTCTTGCATGATTTTCCTCAACACTGAATGAATTCACAGCATGTTTTTAAATCCGCTATGACACAACTTTTGCTTTTTAAAGGGGCACAGAAACTAGATTTGTCACCGCACGGTTTTTGTCCTTTTAACCTGTTTGTCTTTATTTCAGCTGAGTGTCGGACCTGAACCAGGAAACAACTTTTTTCCTAGACAGCCACACAGCATTATCACACTGCTGTCGGTTATTGAAACCCTATCCGTGTTCTGTGTTTTCCTCGTCCGTTTTTATTCCAGTCAACATTAACGAATAAGAGTCATGAAAAAACAGCGTCATTAAAGCGTCGGTAAAGTTTAGGAAAGTAGGAAAGTCACTAAACAAGCAGCACATTGTGGTACGAGGACGGACGAATATGTCTATCTAACATCATCTTAGACAAACACAGTTTATAACTTGTTATTATCTTTACTGCCTTACCTTTATTTTTTCTGTCATGGTCAATTTGAGCTCGTGCACGAAGGGGTTTTTACCCCCTCCTGAAGGGCGACTGTTTGAAGGCTTCATGGTGAACGACCTAACCCGCAAATAATAAAAGAAAAATGGTGCCTCAGTGTGTCCTGTTACTCTTTCGCTGATTTTATTCTGCTGGAGAAGTCTTCCCCCTCAGTCTGTCACTCTGTCACGGACACCGATGATGCTGACTGGGTGGAGAGGTGTGCCGCTCACCTCATGCTTCAGATCAAGCCAGCTAGATGAAACCGGAAGAAGCGACTGTGTTTGTGTTCCCGTTGTAGGTTTCAAAATAAAACGAACGCAATTCCTCCTCATTGTAATGACGCTAAAGTGAACAAAAAAAATTCATAAAACTGAACTGAGGTGAACACCATGCTATTTACCGCACATGAAAAAAATCATTGCTTTTTTTTTTTTAGTCTTTTAAGCTGGAAGCTCACATCGAGCTTGTTATTTAAACCATCGTGTTGAAGCTTTTACTTTGAAAGCAACGACAGTGCAGAGCAATCAAATTTGACACATCTGCCTTCTTATAATCAGTCATCTATAACAGAAGACTCTGAGTTGGGCCAAAAAACGTCCGGTGATTGTAAAAATAATATATAAAT
Organism: Pundamilia nyererei; assembly: GCF_000239375.1. Classification (NCBI taxonomy): domain Eukaryota; kingdom Metazoa; phylum Chordata; class Actinopteri; order Cichliformes; family Cichlidae; genus Pundamilia; species Pundamilia nyererei. The sequence goes on from NW_005187560.1 coordinate 623,917, forward strand.
ATTTAAACTGTTGTAAATAGGCCTATAATCTGCCAAGCATATCTCACATGAATGAAAACAGTATTTTTCTTTAAACCAGTCTCACATTTAAAAAAAACGTGAGATCTCGTTAAGAGGACAGCATAAATTGCAACAAATATGACGAAATAGTTCTATAAAGATATTTAACTTAAAGGACTGAATTGATTATAACGTAGAAAAAACACAAAGAGTCATAAATATACTTGCAAAAACATGTAATTTCGTTATTTCATATATAACACTTTCATAAGGCTCCTTGCCAATATAACGAGAGATATTGCACGTTACCTCTACTAAAACTAATACACCAACATGATTTTGAGTAGAGGAGTATTGAGAATCAAAGCCACTGCTTCTTTGAGGCCCACCAACATGTTCGCCAGATTACAGCAATCGAGCGGCTGTTACTTCAATAAAGAACTAAGAAATGAGTAGTATGATCTAGATGAAGTGATGTGCAAGTGATTGTAGCATATTGATTTATTTGGTCAGTTATCAAAATCAAATTGATAATCATAATACAGTAGCGAAAGAAATCCAAGATCATCCTTTTCTAAGAACCTGAACCTGCTGTGGGGACGTTTGAAACCGTCACTTGCTGATGCTCGCACACCGCACGGTCTCACTAGCTGTGGAAGGCGCCTCTGAGATGCTTCGGGTGATTTGCCTTCAATGAAGTCCAGTAGGCGTTTGAAGTCCTGTTTCCTCTGTCTCTATTTGATCCACCCATCCATTTCTGCTGTCATTTATTTTCTACATGCCAGCAAATGCCCGTGTAAACAGACTCTGTTGATCGTCAAAGCCACAGATGGCTGATTTACATTGTATCCTGTGGCTGACGCTTTGCATTAAGACTCGTTTATTGACCCACAGCAATCACTAGCTGAGTCTGCCAGGTGAACTCAGACTTACCTATTTGACAACCTTCCACAGCTCACACAGAAACAAAGGAAACATTTAATCTGTGTTTCTTTGACCAAATGCTTCAGTGGAAAGCCATTGGATGGTCCCAAACACTGGATCAAATCTTCCTGCCGTGCTTTTGCGAAATTAGAAGTGTTCAAATAATATATGTGCATGTACACACGTTTTCCGAATCCCTGATCCTCCATCAGCAAATATTAACCTTTAGTTTATTCGAGCAAAGCCAGCGTACACTCGGTGTTTGTTGCCAAACATCTTTCAACCAGTTTGGTTTCTTCGGCACTTGGGACTGAGTATTGCAGTCAGTCAGAGCGTTTCATGGCCCTTTTTCTGGCCTTTAGTAAACATACAGTGGCTGAGAATTTGCCCAAAGTTTTGAATGTGACTGGTTTTAAAAGTGACAGGGGGTTTGAAAAGCGACCGTCCATGATGCACACTTTGGCTCCCTCTTGTGGAAGAATGATGGAACTCAGCCTGATGTTGTTAGAAACTTCAGTTCCACCAAAGGTGCTCTGTTGGTTGCGATCTGGTGACTGTGGAAGCTGTTTGAGTACATTGAACTCACTGTTCTAGAAACCAGTTTGACATGATTTGAGCTTTGTAACATGATGTGTTATGCTGCTGGAAGCAACCATAAAGGTCATAAGAGGAGCGACATTGCAATAGATTGGTCATAATCTACCAGGATTGATCAAAATGCAAGAAAAAAAAGGCATGAACATTTGCATAATGACAGATTTTTTTTTTAATACTTTTCCATTTAAAAACAAGACAAACTGTTTTGATTGAAAATCAAAGTCTCGATCTTCTTCCTGTTATTGGCTGCCATAAAAATAAAAAAAAAGTGCCTTAAATATTGCATATTTGTCCAAACAAATACATGAAATATCTACATCTTGCTCACACACAGCGCTCCGACCTCTGGACAGCCCTCGCAGCTGAATAACCAGCATTGTTTGGCAGAGATTTTGAACACTTGCAGTTTGTCGGATGCACTGTTTTATATTTTATGTGTAAAGGCTGGGATGTGTGTAACGGATTTTAGTCCTTTGAAACATTTGTATTTGTCTTTTGGGGGTTGCTAAATGTCAGTATGTGTAACCATAAATGGGTTTTCAATGCCCCTGTAGGTGTTAACTGGTTAATTCTATTGCATTTAAAAAATAAATGATGATTTTAAATTGTATTCATAAAAATAAACCATGTTATCAGTAAGTGTATGCGGTGCAGTGTTCATTTTGTGTTTTTGTTTTAGATATTTTTTAAAAGAAGACGGTGGTGGAAGTTTTGGTCAGTTCATTTGGGTCCTGATTTTAAAGAGCATAGAAAAAACTAGTGCACAGATCTTCCCGTTTTTTTTTCTTTTTGTTTGTATTTTTAATGATTTTTACATAATGCACTGCACTAGGTGGGTTGTGGTATTTATACTTAAGAGTCCAAGAAAACATCTCTTTACACCGTCACTGCCAGCCAGAACCAGGGTGGAGCTATAGTTTTATTTTGTTTATGTTGAATTCTGACCCCACTATCCAAATGTTGCAGGAGAAATGGAGACTAACCAGACTTGGCAACATTTCAACACAATCTTCTGTTGTCTCATTTTCATGATTCTATGTGAACTGTAGTCTCAGTTTTCTGTTCTTAGATGAGGAACAGCACTTGATGTGGGCTTCTGCTGCTGTAGCTCATCTAGCTCAAGGTCAGACTTTACTGTGTATTTAAAAATGCTCTCCTGTACAGGTGTTTTATCCTACTATTAGAGGTCTGACCCTCTCTGTTGACCTCTGGCATCAGCAAAGCATTTTCACCCTGCTGCTCACTGGATATTTTGTCTTTTTTCATTCTCTGTGAACCCTAGTAAGGGAAATTGCTAGTGGACCGCAGTTTCTGAAATACCCGCCTGGGACCAACAACCAGGTCAGCTTGACAATCTCTACATCACTACTTGCCGCTATCTGATTTTCTGACCATCTACAGCTGAATCACTCTACCTAATAAAGTGGCCATTGAGTATGTATGTATCTATCTATAGTACTGCGCAAATGTCTTGAGCAAACCCTCATTGATTTATATTTTCTTTGGAAAAAAATGGGAAATAGGTTCAAAAATAAATGTAAATACAGTATATAAGGCAATATCACTGTTCAATTCTCACAAGCTTTAAAATCAATACTTGGCATGACCACGTTTATTATTCAACACAGCCTGAACTCTTTTAGGTCAGCTTTCTTGTCATGCCTTTATTTAGTCATTAGGAATATTTCTCCAGGGTTCTTGAAGGACATTTAAAGCTCTGGATGTTGGCTACGTTTCGTTCTGTTCATCCATCAGGATGATCCCACGCTGCTTCAGACCTTGTTGATGCAAAAATACTTTTCTGCTCCTGTAAAACTTTGTTATCGTTGGCATTTTTTAATAGACTCAAGATGAGTTGAGTCAAGTTGAGACATAATTACTTCTCATTTCTTTAGTTGAGTCACTTACCCTAAAGAAGTGAGAAGTAATTATGTCTTTTGAGACAGGCTGCTAGTAACAAAGTGCCTAAAGACACAGGTTACAGTTTCTTTGCTAAGTTATCTGCTATAGAAGCAACACTTGTGCATTTTTAATGGTTGAATGATTGATAGGTCGGTGTTAAGTGTTTAAACAAATAAAATAATAATTCACCTGAAAATGGTCAGGTACAAGAACTGGACTGAAAAAAAGTGAAAAACAAGGCCACTGTCTAAAGAAAAACTTTTGAAAGACCTTCAGAAAGTCTGATAACTATCGCTCAAGATCACATTTTCTTTTTAAATGACAAAAAAAACAAACAAAACAAGCAACCCCCCCAAAAAACCCACCTGGCTTCAGAATCAAAACATGCAGAAACACAGGGCGGCTCACGAGTTTTGCTCAGTATGCGTAAAAAATTTGTCTTTTTTGTTGTTAAAAGAGGAACTGTAGAGAGGTGAGAAGACTTCAAAGTATTTTTCAGCCAAACAATTTATTACTTCAGCACAGTTTTCGTAAATATCCACGCCTTGGGTGCAGTCACCCCCACGCTCGTACAACACTTCAGCCCTGCCTCTGCTTGTGTCTTGGATTTGTCTTGCAGAACACAAACAAACGTCCCCTCCTTATAACAAAGAAGCAGTCCTTGCAGCGCCTCTTCAGGGCAGTTTTGGTTTTCATTCCTGCAGAGGGCTGAACGCAGGGAACATGCCGACACTGTCCCAACAGAGAGGTTTCACGCCGAGCCGAGAAGCCAGAAGAAGGGAGCTGGATGGAGCTGATGCTGGCCGATGATGGGAGAAATGCACGAGAACCGCCGGTGAGCATAAAGAGAGATCTGTGAACAAAGGCTGCCGGTGAGGACAAGGTCAGACGCCAGTGGCTCATCTGGGCCACTTGCCTAGCTAAGGAGGTAGCCAGATGCTTTAGCAGAAGGGGGGCCATGGCGGAAAAGCTGCAAAGAGAATTCCAAAAAAGGATATTTTTTAGTTCCTCATGTTGTGATGCAGAGCTGAAAAGATTACTTAATTTTTTCACTAGGCAAGTATTAGCCATTCATCAAGCAAAAACTATTGAAAATGTGACAGTTACTGAAACTCCACGTTCTTAATTGGGTGGATTCACCATCTGTTTAAAATAAGTGCATCAAAATCTTTTGGTCAGGTGAAACAGGGCATCCAGAGAGGTCATCTTAGTCTGGGAAGGTGACATTTCATTGGGAATCAAACTGTCACACAAAATCACAAAACATTCATTCATATGGACCTATCCTGGGGTCCTTAGTTTCTCATCTGTCTAAAACATCCTGTTTTGGCTCCCTCGCCCCTCCCTTTGAGCCCGCACTCTTCTAATTGGCTGCCCCTCACAAACCTAAAGTTTTAACATGAGGCGGAGCTGCGTGCCTGACATGACCACATTTGGAATACCTGTGATAACTGACATCATACAATGTTTAGAGTAGAAAAAAAAAGTATCAAATTTGAGTTTTTTGGTCAGAGTAAATTCTTGCACATATGCCGACTTCTTTACTTGAAACCTCGGCCTTTATAACACAAGCATCACCCATTGCAACACAACATAAATGAGAGGAAATAACAAAAAGCACAATACACCGCCTTAAATAACGTTCTAATACTATTTGAGATGAACAAACTAGCCTGGGCTAACAAAGGTAATCATATTAACATGTTTTTTAAAATACAGTCAGCAACATATTGCAGAATAAGCACTACTCATGAGGCCTAGTACGTAACACATTAACCAGCTACACACCAATTTAATAAAATCTTCCATGGGCCTTTAAAAATGATATATTTATAGGCTACTACCTTCCTTGTACAAAAAAACTCTGTACATGTAAAAATTACCACCCGGTGTCCACACAGCAGAACTATGTAACGGCCAAGGAGACGAGCATGTCAGAGCTGACCTGCTAGCACTAGACCGAATAAGCATTCACACAGTCTTGCGCAGAAAACATTACAAAGTCAAACAACACAAACAAACCTTTCAGAAATCACTAGAAAGTTGAATTCATGAATTCATTTATGCCCCTGTAAGTACGTGTTAATCGCCACAACAAGAACCACACTGCTTTCTTGCTTCAAGTACATACAACAGCTTCCGGTGTGTAATAGGATAGTGAAGCCCTTATTTTTGCCTTTCAGGCAGTTTCCTCTCGCTAGTTTTGTGGGAGAACACATCCCTTTCTCCATACTAACAGTCTCGGATTCCGTCTTTTTAAATTTGAACTATTTTACATTTTATAATATATGTCAAAATAAATAAAGGCACCTTGCTGAGGCTTGCCGCCGGTAAAGTTTCTTTGAGCCTGAAAAGCCAGACTCGGGGCGAAATTAACCTCGGTATTAGCGTCCTTTGCGAGGCAGTCTGGGAAAGCAGGTTGTTGTAAACATGGCGGCCACAGTGGGCAGAGTTCTGTCCTTCAGTAAAAATGTTAAGCTGCTTGTTTCGCCTTTGAAGCTTTCTGCAGTACCTACTCACCGTTATAGTGTAGATGTTTCCACTACCGGCGAGCCCATCACTCACACCGGACAGGTGAGCTGAAAACTACCTCTCTGTTACTGTTATTTTACCCGATGGAGCAACGTTAGCTAACCTTAGCATAGTGTTACTGACGCCTGCAGCTCCAAATTACTCTGCTTATAAGATGTTTGATATTTGAATGCTGGTCACTGATTATATTGCATACACAATATGCAATATAATGCAATAAATCTAAATGTTTCATTTAGTTCCGCTCTTAAAACAGTTCTCATATTAGGACCACAATGTTAAATCACAGATAAACAAAATAACAGGATGCCTGTAAACTGCTGCGTGTAACTTGTGTTTTTCTCCTAGGTGTATGATGAGCATGATTACAGGAAAGCCAGATTTGTTGGCAAACAGAAAGAGGTAAGAAATAAGCACTTAACAATTTATTCATTTGGCTAAGCTTAGTGTAACCCCTGCTAACTGGGTTTAGGGCCTAGGTCTTTCAGATCCAAGGCCAAAACTGTGTGAATAACTTAACCAAATCAAGAACTGAGAATTGTAGTCTCAAAGAAGACAAGCACTGGAATCCTGAATAGACTGTGAGGTTGCAGACCAAGAAAAACTTCAGTTTTTCAGAAGATACAACTTTAAACCAGACTGAAGTATGCTAAAGACAACCTGGAGAAAGATTAATGCTTACTGGAAGCACGTCCTTAGGTCAGATGTGGGTCATCGCTTTGTCTTCAAACATGACAACGAGTCAGAACATATGTTGCTCCTGGTGAAGAACTGCCCCCAAAATACCAAAGTGAACGTTATTGACTGGCCTGCACAAAGCCCTGATTTGAATCCCACTGAAGACAGCGGTCAATGCCAGTTTTTGTTTTTTGCGAAATAATTGTTTCTGTGTGCAAAGTAAATTAATGTAAGCATCCAAACTAAAACTACGATGTTTGGAAAAGCTGTTTTAAGTAGCACTTGGAAAATACTTTAAAAAAAACAACGAAAACATGCACATCAGTGCAGAGTCCCCATACCACACCTAGCGACTTCCTCGCCGAGTTTTGGAAAGTACTTACACAATTGCTTTGTATTGTTGTTTAAAGGTGAATAAGAACTTTGCCATCAACCTGGTGGCAGAGGAGCCAGTGTCTGACATCGAAGCCAGAGTGGTATCTTGCGATGGGGGCGGAGGAGCGCTGGGACACCCCAAAGTCTACATCAACTTGGTAAGACCCTGCAGACACCATTAAGATAAAACTATTTCAAGTGCTTGGTATTCATATTGCTGGGATAGGCATCAGATGGCATGAATCTCCTAAACCTAGCAGCTTTGTGCAGTGAGGGATCTCAGAAAACACAAAGGTGCTGTTGCACTGATGAAGCTGGCAGCATGATGGTTAGCACCATCGCCTCACAGCAAGAAGCTCCTAGCTCTGAATCCTCCTTTCTGTGTAGAGTTTGCCTGATGTCTCTGTGCCGCCTCTCACCCTCAGACAGCTAAGACAGCCTCCAGGCCAACCAAAACCATGAACTAGATAAGAAAAAGAAAATAGACAGATGGAACGATGAAGTTTATTTAGCACTGAGGTTGAGTGATGACTCCAAAAGACTGTCAAACCCCAAAATGTTGGGACGCTGTATAAAATGTAAATGAAATTCAGTTTAATATTTGGTTTAATATTTGATTCATGATGGTATACAAACCTGGGAAAAATATGATTTTATCTGAAAATAAAATTGATCAATTTCTTTTTTCATGTTTTTTCTTTCTTTCTTTCTTTCTTTTTTTTTCTTCTTTTTTTGGAACAAAGTTGAAACAGGCCAAACAAAAGACTTTGAAAGTTGCGTAAGAACCAGAAACCATTATCTCACAATGGCTTTTACCTGATTGGCCATTTCTGTAGGCACAGGACGAGGCCATAAACTAATAGTGAAGATGGCTCCGTCTCTGGAAACAAAAATAAGCTACCGATGCTATCCAGACTTGTAAGCAGGACAAAGTGTACATGTATTCTAGCAGCATGGCTTTCTGAGTCTTTCTTCCACTTACCCATTTCCTGGTTGGGGGGGCTGAATCCTATCCCAGCTGCTACAAGTAGAGCGGCGGGTACGCCCTGAACAGGTTACCAGTCTGTTGCAGGGGTCACACAAAGAGGCTGACAACCATTAGTGCTCACACACACACACCTATGGCCAATTTAAAATCACCAGTTAACCTCACCCCACTAACATGCCGCATGGATTGAACGAAAAAAAACAGTAGGGCTCTTGAGCTGAAATCTTGTTTCAAGCAAGGATTTCAAAACTAGAACAGCTGCTCTCTTCACTTCCCGAATGTGTACAGTAGTGTGTTAAATATTAAATAGGGTTTGAAAAATATGAAGATCCTTTTTTTTTGCTTTGCAGAACATACAAATGATTTATAATGTCCCCACCTTTTACCAACAGTGTGGCATCATTGTTAAAATGGATAAACTCAGCGAATTCTATGATTTCATTAGGCAAACAGTAGGTTGGAGTAGAACAGTAGGAGAGATTATAGCCTGACTCTGCACATATAATCTGTAAAATTTTATTTAGTGTTGTTTTAATCTAAGATTATTTGATGTAATGTTCCCAAACTGTAAACGCTCTTGTTTTTTGTCTTCAGGATAAAGACACAAAAGTGGGAACGTGCGGCTACTGTGGACTGCAGTTCAAGCAGAAGCATCATCACTGAAACATTTCCTCTTTGCTTCTCTGTGTAAATCTCCATATTGCTCAATAAATTATATCTTGTCTGAGAGTTCATTCTTTGTAATTAAGCATCCTGGAATAAAGACAAAGACTGCACTACACAAAGTTTTGTAGACAGTCAAATGTGTACAGGCAGTTTCTAATTATTGCTCTTGTAGATTTGAAGGCAAAGCTCTGAATAAGTTGCTGCTCTTACTGTAGATTCCCCGATGCTGCTGTACGTTTGGTTAATACGATGCAGTTCCACCCTGTGACAGCCAGAGGTCAGCAGAGTCCTGCATATGTGTTTATTCTGAGGCTGGAAACAGACTGAAGGGCTTTCTTTCAGGAAATAAGACAAGTTTTACATTTTCTTCTTTGGACACAGCAAAGTTAATTTTTTTCTAATATAATGCATTGAAAGGTGATGCAAACTTGTAATTAAAATCAATGAAAATACAAGTAGTGCACCAAAGTGTTATCTGCTTTAAAGTTATGATTATTTCTTTAGTACATGAAAGAGATGATAGATAGAGGACTTTTGTCAGTTGTTTACAATGAAGAGCGCTGAAAGGACCTTAACATTCCTCCGTCGGCTCCCGACGATCCGCACTGGAAGGTCTTGCTCTGCCAGGATACTGTTGGGTGGGGGTGGAGGGGCAGTCTGATAGGACACAGCAGCGTGGAACAATACATGTTTGAAGAAGATCATATATATATTTCATCAGGCTTATTCTCCATAGACCTCTGCATGCCAAATTGGCCTGCGCTTGGCTCGGGCTCCAGACAGCACTACCCTGTTCTGTCCCCAGTGATGCAGGCAGTGGAACTGCATTTTCCACACCACGGAGCTCAGGTTGGGAAGAGTTGTCAGGCTGATATAATTGGCCCTGGTGACTCCTGGAAGTGAGGCTTACGCTGTAGTTAACCTCATCTATAGTCAAGACCACAGTGGATGATTGAAGGGGAGAGAGGTGCACTGTTAAAATGAGGCAGGCGAGCCGGGTCAGTGTCAGAGAGCTGACTGGTTGGTCTTGCGGTTGGTAAGTCTGAGTGGTTCAGAGGCGGTGCTTGGATGGGTTGGAGGCATTGCCGGGGGCAAAATCTTCAGATGAAACTGAGCGTGTGAATCGCACAGTGTTTTAGTCCTGGGTTTGACTGCACTGCTTCATTATTCAGCGCCTTTAAATGCGCTGCTCCAGCATAATGTAATATTCTTCAGCATCATACATGTATATATAT
>NW_005187560.1:633842-649290 GCF_000239375.1 Pundamilia nyererei
TATATATATATCAAGGAACTCCAGATTGCAAAGGTGGATTTAACCAATTTGCAGACTGGCTCATTCATGGGTGCCGTTTCCAACTGTCAAATCAGCGCGGGATTGAACGCTACATCCACTTACCTATTTTCCTTCTCCATAATATTAGATCGTAATTGGAAATAAAACCCTTAAGCATATTATGACCTACAGTGTTGGGTCAGACCATGCAGACAAAGATAAGCTCAAATGAGACTGTAATCACACTGAAAATGTCCCCACCACCGAGCCTCACAGTAGATAATGGAGTTAAATGCCACAAAATTCCTTAGCACGGCGTCCTTCCACAACAATCACTCACTCCACACAAAACATCCTCCTCATCGCTGTAATTGCCCTATTAAAATATTTCTCCTTGAAGATGTGTCACATTACAGACCCCGCGGCTCATTAAGGAGCTCCCTGCAGCCAATTATCTGAGCCTCCATGTCTGGAAGCCAGTGTGACCAAAAGGGGCTCAGAGGCAGATCTGGGAGCAGCCTGTCCTCCTCAAATCTACACCTACTGTATGAGAGTCAAAACAGAAAACTGACCTTTGGTCATTGTCTCGGGGCGACTCCACTCAGCTCCACTTTAGAGTCAGGTGACAGAGCGTCTGACCTTTACCATGGAAATAATGACTTGTTCTTGTGCCAGGAGCTCAGAGGGTTACCGCAGGGAGCGAGACACCTCTGGCGACATGTGACAGTTTTTGGAGGAGAGAGTTTGCACTCAGCACTTTGATAGCCCCGGAAAACCAAAGTGTGTGTGACAAGACACAAGCGACTTAGAAGTGTGTGTATATCTATGGCTGCGTGTGTGTGTTTGAGTGCGCACCAGAGACATAGTGTTGAAAGGAAATAGGTGTCAGACAAGAGGTGCAGAGAGGAGTAATTTAAAGTTGTCAATACTTCCTGTGCAGACATTCCACCTGAAATTTTAAAAATAAAAGTGATTGTGAAAAAAGGGTCTGATTGTGAAGGGAAGAAGAAAAGAAACAGAATCTGAACAAACAATACATGTTGATGAAATTCGGGCAAAACATTTGCAGCTTACTTTCCAAGGTCACAAAAAAAGCCCTTCGCACATGTCTCTGTGTCAACTATCCCTCGAGACACAAAGAGCCCAAAAGACTCCCGGTGCTGTGAGACAGACAGGTAAACAGAGAGTCTAACATTCCCCGACCTGTGCAGCAACACACTGAGTCTTAATCACATTATATGGCCCAGGGAGCAGGCCTGCGTGTCAGACTGGCTGTTGAGTCGTTCGACTGTGTCGACAGCAGACATAGGAGAGGTGAGACAAGTGGAGGGACAGAGGGAGGGAGAAGACGGAGGAGGGAATATGGAGAATGGGGGAATAAGTTGGGGAAGGAGGTAAGAGGAGACACGACATAGCTGGAGTAGTTAAAAGAGAAACGTGAAAAAAACAGGCTGTTAAAAAAGGGATACAAGAGAAATGTCATGAGGAAAAGATTCATGCTCAAAACTTTAGCTGCATTTCTAGTTTTAACATTTTTGACTGGGATTTCACTCAGTGTTAAGTTTACACACGATATCCTCCCCAAAAGCATTTATTTGAAAAAACTTTTGGTCTGATTTGATACTTTAACCATTAAAAGAAGTCTTCATCTTCAGTCATTCTTCTGACTGAAATGTCATTTCATTTTTGTAATAATTTAGGTGTTTAAATTCTTTTCATTACCATAAAATTAAAGAAGATTAAATCTAAAGCTGATTTTTGTGGTTTTGCTGGTGAGAGTTGCGCCACATGGGTTACAAAACAGGGAGCTGGTTGTACCGTTTCGCAAAAAAGTGATCCCGTTATCCCCTTCTGACTGGATCACTTACAAACTAGTCCCACCTTTCTACACAACTTCATTGGTTCTCATTGGATCTCATTTCTCCAGAATATCTTCATTTAATTTTTAATCGCTGTTGCAAGTTTCAACATCTTTAAATCATAGTTTTTGGCCTTGTACCTTAGTTTTTAGTTAGTTATAAAATTGCTTTTATCAGAAAAAAAGGTTGTTGATGAAAACTGTGACTTAAAAATATTGGTCAACAAAATGAGCACTGGTTAACAGCAAACTTATTGAAGTTCATGCTGACCTAGCTGAGATTTTTAAAATGTCAACTTCGCATTCATTGATAACCTTTAGTTATCTTTAGCTAACAACAATACAAATGTTTTGCCCAAATTTCATTGACATGTATTGTTTGTTCATATTCTATAAGTGAAGTTTTTTTCCTCTTTTTTATTTAAATGAAGCTAACATGGAAGTGTAAATAACTGCAGTTCCTTGGAAAGCCACTTGAGGGTGGCTTAAAAAATTAAATTAGTCCAATAGACAGCATAAAAGATTGATGTAGCTACCTTGCTGATGTAGCTACCTTGCTGATGTAGCTACCTTGCTGATGTAGCTACTTTGCTTTCCTTTTGGAACCTCAAAAAGTGAGTTTTTTTCTTTTTTCTCTTTTTCTGACTGAAGCCGTTCCCTCATTGACAAGTTGTTAGCCAAAGAAGTTTCAGTTTCATATCACAAATAATCCTCCATTTTTTTAAACATAGTATGAGTAAGATGTTGTCTTATTGTTACTCGGGTGACTCGGGAGTGACATCATTCCTGAGTTAGTGTGTCAGAGCAGGCACAAAAACCTTTTTTACTTCTTAGCAAGGTAGGCCAATTCAAGCATCACTAGCAAAGACAATAATATGTTTTTGAGGGTGGGGGTTAAAAAGACTGCTGCAGCACATCCATGGATAGAGCCAAGTCAATGCTCTGCCTGTGGCACAAGTCACAAATCCACAACAGATTAAAGGTTCAACAGTTTTACTACTGTTTGCATCCGCTGCCTCCGTTTAGGAATGTAAACTTTAGGTTGGTGGGGCTGCTCCACCTTTCCAAACTGGAAATCCCATATCATTGAATGTTCCAGATGAAAATTTTTACTTGGCACGTGGAACTCAATCTGGAACACATCAACAGAGCTGTTTGTCTGCTAATCAGAAGGCCGTTGGCTGAATCCCTGAATCCTCTAGTTTGGATCCTGATGCATTTTTCGGGAGTAAATGTTAGAAAGTGCTTTGGAATATATAAAAGCACCGTATGAGTATGTTTGTCACTGTGTGAATGAGAGTTGCCCTAGAAAGCCTGACTGTTCTACTGAGTAGAAAGGTGCTATAAGTGGTGAGTGCTATATGGTGGTAAGTACCATTCCATTTACCATTTGCAGAATGTTAATTTTTAATTTTTACTATTATTAAATCTGACCAAAAAAGAGTGAGCCCATAAGCTCAGCAGGAAAGTGTTTACCGAGGTCAAGGCTGAAAGCTTTTTTCCCATAGATTCTGTAGGACCATTGCTATAAGAGAGAAATCAGATTTAAGGTACTTCTACATTGGCTTCGTTTTCCTAACTTGGAAGATACATTAGTGTTTTATGGTGTCTGTAGTCAGTCCTCATAGACTCCTTTTTAAAAATGTTCAGATATACCACATTAAAACTTTTCTTACATGTACAAAAAACAGTTTGTTCTCTATAGCTAATTCTTTTTCTAATAGCTAATTTGTTCTTTCTGGCCATTGTATGGGGGATGAATTTACACAGTTCAGTCCTCTAACCCACAGGTGTCGAACTCCAGGCCTTGAGGTCCACTGTACTGCCCTTGTAGCTTCTTATTGGCAAAGCACACCTGATCTACATATTCAGCAGCTGGCAGGGCAGGGATATCTCAAAAACAAGCAGGATGTTGGCCCTTGAGAACTGGAGTATGACACCCCTGCTCTAACCTGTTTTATGCTTAAAGTTGTATCTTATCTGAGTGACAGTTGTTTTTTCTTCAGCATTTAGTCATCGTAAGACACACTATGTTTGTTGTTCAGTCTCTCCAGTTCCTCATTCAGTTTGAAAGCTGTTTTCTGCTAGCCAAAATCAGACTGCCATCCAATATGCTAGCACTGAATTACCGTAGTACCTTGCTAACCAAGCTAATGTTAGCTAATAGCTCTCCAGAGCTACTCTATCATCCAAATGTGGGTTAAAGTGTATTTAAATTAAAAGAACCCCCCCCCCCCCCAAACAATTAGAAAAAGAAATAATCTGGATTGTAACACCAAAATTACCAAAGGCTTAAAAAAGGCAGTCCACAAACCAAAGTATGATGGCTTCAAGTCTTTTTTTTTTTTTTGTACTAAGGCTATGCTAATGTAATCAATAGATTGTTCACTTTCCAAGAGCTGGACTATTTGAAATGTTTTCCAGCTCTTTGATTTTGGTTTTTAAGATTATAGCTCTAACCTACTATTTTGGTTCTACTTTGAGTAACAAAGAAAAAAAATGAGCAAATTTTAGTGAGGCAGACTTGCAACCAGCTAGCGAGTACAGTGGAGTGTTTATCAGCAAAATATGAATCATTTTCTTAGCAGTTATTTTAGACCACAATAGGAAATGAGTAATGCGCTCAGTTTCTGGTGGCCGTAAATTTCCACTGAGTGCTAATGTTGCACAGTGATTGAATGTGTAAGTAAGCAACCTTTAGCCATGTCAGTTTTAAGTGTACATGTCAGTACTGTGGTCACAGCTTCATGCTGCTGACCCTTAGTTGACAATAAATGTGTTGTTGCTTGTCTGAATTTTACAATAAGTTTGCATATTATTCATGAAATTATATAATGAAAACACAGGCACAAACACTGTATTGAAAACAATTGCCAATTAACATATAAAGGGAAGCTGGACCTTTTCCTAACCAAAGCTAAGTCACGTTGACACAACTTGATAAAATGCATACTCCTCTCCCCGTACTCCCAGTTCTCTCTACCAGAGGAAAAACGTTTTTTCTCAAACGGCTAAGGGTGAGAGCAAGTATACCCTTATATCTCTTTCCCCACTTAGCACAAAGCCAACCTCTTATCTGGCTGTCATTCAGCGTCCTTCACAACACTAGTACTTCTTCTTTTGAAGTCAAATCTGCCTCAAGATTGTTTTTAAACCAGAAACAAAATTGTACCTGTTCTGGTTCATTAAATTTGGACTGAAAAATGTAAAAATTTGAGCGAAAATATGAAAGATATATCTGCAGCCTACCAAAATAAGATCCCAGTCGCCAGCAAGCAGGAGAAAGAAAACTTTCCAGAAATAAAAAGTCAGATGTCATTATTTATCATCTTAGATCTTACTTATTTATGAAGCAGAAACAGAATGAAATTCTCGGTTGAATTCATCCTGAATTATTTAATTTGAAATGGTTAATTCCATACAAAGCCCAGGCAGATCCCTCCTCTGTTCTGATAAATACTTTATCACCGCTCCTAAATCGAAAACAGGATGAGCAGAAATATTGTTGGGGGGGTGAAGGAAAAAGACAACAGCTCTTCACTGTTTCTTGTTGTGCTTTATTTGTGAAATTTGTGGAGGTTCCTTTAATAATTAAAGTTGATGAAAACGCATTTTTTCTTAAAAAAAAAGTTATTTAGGCTAATGATAACTGCCTGATTTCTGTTTATTATAGCAATCTTTTCTATTTATTGCCTGCATGAAAAAGAAATCACCAGAGGGGATAAAGACGTGACACTTAGTTAAAATTACTTAAGAGCTTTTATGAAGCATTTTGCTTGTGGTGGATTTTCTTGCAGTCCCAGGTTGACAAAGTCAAAAGCCGTCTAATGAAAAGGGACGCATCGCTGATTGCAGCTATATCTGGAGCCGAGGTGGAAGTGGCATCGATTTAACAATTTAGCAGCACCCTCCTCTGTGTGTTTCCATTAGTCACGGCTGAATACCACTCACATTCCCCCTTTCTTTCCTTCAAAACACACACAAATACCCTGTCTGTGGCACACTCACACACACGCATCCAAAACTGCGGAGGTATATTCCCTTTCCCCTGAACTGGATTTATATCAGCTAACGTGATTCTACTATTGGTTCCAGACAGCGGGCAGCTAATGTAAGGGCACAGTCGGAGAACTTTGCCATGCTAAGGAACACGCCTTTTATTTCTGTGACTCAGTGCATGTGCAGGCTATCGTGCAAGTGTACAACACTGTATTTTTTCATGTGTGTGCATCATACAGCCTTGGAGCAGAGAAGCGTGCAGTGACAGTTGATCGTTGATGTAGTTTGCAACAGTCTGTAACTTGTAAGAGAGCATTGGGGATATCAAATTGCCACATTAGGATCATACACCAATAACTGACCGTTCACTAAATTCCTTCAATAAAATAAACTATTTTCCAATCATAGCTTAGCAACTGTGACTATGCAGAGCGGGTCTGCCGGGCTTTGGATTTCCTGAAGCAGTGTGCATGGATCTTTAGTAAAAGGAATGTCTTTTTTAAACCATTCTCTGAACGAGGAAAAACAGTGCAACGGGGGATGACACTGCTTTCACTTAAGCTTGTTAGCATGGCTCAGTCTGGATTGTGAGCTGGTAAAGATACTAAGATTTTACTCTAAGCATGACATTTTTACCCACTGTCTTCAAGCCCGCAAAAACAGTTGTTGAACTAGAACTGGCGGTCCTGCCTTAAAACAAAATGGAAACTTCAACAGGCAAACAGGGAGTGGCTCTTAGTGAACGGTCAGCTGATCAAGTCACACAGTCAAAATATCGACTTTCACTTTAAGTCGAGTTTAAGTCAGTCTCTTCCAACGATGGCTTGTTGATGGACTACAAAGCTGAAGCAGACCTCCCAATTTCAAAGGACTGTCCAGGTGTTCTGCTCTCTATTGTAGCTTCGTTTAGGCCTTTCCACACCTCAGCCGGTTTGGGCTGTTGGAAAGGAGGGCCGTGGAAAACGCCATCCACCCATTCTCTGAGTGTGGCGACTGGAGATTCCTGTTGCCTTTCTGTCTTGGTGAGCGCCATGTTGGTCGGATACCCGGGTGACGAGGAAGTACCGGTTGATGACAGCATACACGGCGGGTACTCGGACTGCAAGCTGGCATCCAAAGACACAGCAGTGTGAGCGATGGACCAGATTTTGGGTTTGGCATCTGTGCTTCGAAGGTCTGCATTAAGATAGAAGGAGCTGCTTTGGTGCTGGACCGGTGTGAGTTTGGGGCAGTCAGGGGACAGTCTCTCTTTTCTGTGCAGTGTATCTGGGTTGTGTGCGAGATGCACGTGGGGTAGCTCTGTGTTTGGGTTCACTTCATTGTCCTCAGGTAGAAACTGTGGCTTTGGATCACAATCAGAAGCATCAGACTCCAGCAGATCGAAGTCCTCAAGATCACTCTGCAGGTCTGCGCACTGTTGCTCTGAGAAAAAAACAAACGACACTGACAGTAAAGAGTCTGTGCATAACAGTCAAAGCTCGGAAAACGATGAAACAAAGAAAACTTTGCTGGCAGACTGATTTAGGACTTGCATACCAGGAAGCTCCTTGTCACTTTTAAGTGGCTTCTCAGCTTCATCACTGTCATCTTCACAGCCTCGGTCATCTGAGCTTTTACAAGCCCGCGGTGACCACGTCACCTTGTTCTCCTTTTTCAATCTCCTGCGTGCATTTGCAAACCACGTAGACACCTGAGGGAAGGAAGGAGAAATCAGAAGCGAACTTAAAGTTAGAAAAGGAGGAGAAGGAAAGTCGAAATGTGGGAAAATGTACTATTTGTATGGAATTAGGAAAAGGTGAAAATCAGACACATTATCATGCAACAGAACCCAAAAATTTCCAGATAAACATCAAATATTTTACAAGAACCCACTTGCGTAAGCGTCATTCTGGTGATGATGGCAAGCATTATTTTCTCCCCCTTAGTGGGGTAGGGGTTCTTCTGGTGCTCCTGCAGCCAAGCCTTCAGGGTGCTGGTGGTCTCTCGGGTGGCGTTTTTACGACGCGAAGCGCCGTCTGAGCAGGAATAACTGAGCCAGATGATGAGAATCAAATAAACAGTTAGCTCATACCAAAAGTAAGTGAAAAACAGAGGGAAAGAAAACTCGATATTCGTGAGAATGTGGTATTATAAATTACAATTACATTTGAGTAAATTACAATAAAACACTATAAATATAATAAATCTTATTATAGTATAACACTGACTCCATAAACCTGCTACAGACAGGTTTTTCCCATCATTCTGAAGTAAATGATAATGCTGACACAGATATTTTACAGTTATCATGTTAAAAATATGTTTTAATTTAAGAGCAGTGAAAACATTCTTGTTCACTTACCCATATCTGTCATAAGGATATTGTCCAAATGTGTATTCATAAGGATAATAAGCAGGAGTCTGAGATGTCCCCACATGCACAGATGCAGCTCCTTCTTTGTGATCTAGTGGCCCCTGAAAATATTGAAGAAATGAATGCCTAATCAAGGTTAAACAAACTTTTATTTATTTATGTGTTTTCAGAAATTTTCCTGCACAAGAGACAATCTTTTTACCGTAAGGGCAAAACGAATAAGAAAAAAAATCCGGAAGTGAACACTTTGAAATCCGAGAATTAAAGAGTTAGAAGTGAAGTGTGACACTCACTCTGGAATAGAGAGCGGCGTCCGTAGCGCAGGTGTTGTAATAGCTCTGGCTCTTAGGATAAGGGCCGCTGTAGACTCCGATGCCTGCTCCAGGGGTGAGCTGGTGGCCCGGTGAGCGCAGCACCGGGTGGGACGGGGGGGTTCCCGGCTCCAAGCAACCGGCCAGGGAGCCTGAAGTCATCAGAAACTAAGGAAAAATGTATGAAACGAACTCACTGATATCCATAAAGGAAAGGGAATCTGGTGTGTATAGAAACCCTGTTATGTACACTGGCGCTTAAATGTCTCCTTACTTTCACAAAGGAGCAAATGTTTAATCTCAGTTATTTTCTCAAAAGCAAAACAAAAGCTGGGAAAAAAAACAGCACCGACGTGCTGATTTTGTCACATTGTCTCCATAGTGGACTTGTTGATGGACCAGTTAAAATCAATTTATCCTCCTTATTTAGCTCAGGTCCTCATCAATAACATCAAAGACAAAACAATATACTACCCGTACCTGTGGCGTGGTGGAGTAGGAGTATCCCAGCTGAGAGTAAGCCATGGTTCAAATGTGACCAAACAGGAAATAAGTGGAGTGTAGATGTGGAGCGACTTCCAGCAGCATCCGTACCAAACGCAGATTTAAAAAAAACTATTTTAAATTATTTTGCCTTGACACTAGTTCAGAGATACTTTCCGGTCAACTTTCCAGCTTTTTTTGTTTTTAATTGGGATTTCATCTACCATCTCGTCCAAAAGTGGACACGCGGACATTTACGCAGCGCTTTCATTTTACGCACAAGCGCTGACGGACTTTCAAAGTAACTTCTCGGCTTCACCCGCAGTTTCCACCTCATCCACCAGACTGCTCCTGCTCTTTAAAGTGTCCCTGCTCTCTTACAATCCAACGCCAGTTTGTGTGTGTGATCAAACCACGCATCTCTCCGTGATGCGCTCTTTGGTTTTTAAGGCGCGTCTGTCTGACGTCAGCCTGGACTCCGCGCGAGTGTGTGTGTGTATGTGTGTGTGTAACTCGGTGTTCATATCAAGATGAAGAAACTCACTCCTAATTAATTCCCTCCCAGTTTCCTTTCGCCTCTTATCCAAGAGAACAGCTCTGCGCAGCGATGCTCCCGAGAGTCCCCAGGCGTAAAGAGAGTTGTGATCAATTCTCCTCTCTCTCAATAAACACAGGCGCACAGCTGCACACGTCCACGCACGCATTTACACTGGCACACATGGCCAGAGGGGGTGGGATCGGGAACGTGATGCGTTGACACCACATTGACACGCGATGATTGATGACTACAACCTGATATTAGCATAATCGTTTTGCCCTGTTGTTTAGATAACTTGTCACCACGGAGAAATCTCGCTGTCACCCACATATTCATGAGTGGGGGAATTTCAGGTCTCCTCCAAGCAAATTAATCAAAGAATAAACATTCCATGCATTCCCTTGAGTAAGCACCTTTAGTGGCTGAATGGGTTGTCATGTTTTTAATAACAAACTCTTAAGCTGCCCCGACGAAGTGGAAACGTTTTTTCCCCTTCCTCTCTCTTTCTCTCAACCCACTTTAAGGTTTTCATCATAGGGGAGGAGGAAAAGGGCAGGTGTGAAAGGGCTGTGAGGATAACAGAGAGGCTTATTGTACCAAAATATTTGGGTACACATTTGTGGCACACCGGCAGAACAGAACTTTTTGATGTATAAGAAAGAAAAGAAGGACAGATATTAGGGACTGTATGCAAATTATTAGGATAGGAGAAGGGGCAGAAAGAGTGGTGACTTTGTTTTTTGTTTTCTTCTTTTGTTTCTATAAAAGAAAATGTTGCAAATGATCATGCAGTGATATGAGACAGGTAGACATTTGACGTTGAATCTACCTTTAATAAATGCAACCAGTATAACCATCTCTGCAACTTTAGGACATTACAGACATCACACATATAACATCTTCTTATGTAATTGATAAATACATTTTTATTTTAAAAATTGCAGAACCTGACTAATTTATAGGCAAGCAGATATTATTAGACATTTGCCAATCGACTGGTATCTGCATTTGTATCAGCCGATAAATTAAAATTAAAAACGTAAAGAAGAAATGGAAGAAACACCCTTCAGCCGTGTTAGGAATGATGATGTTGAATATTCCGGCCACCAGGTGACCTCTTCATCTTCCCTGTTAGCAACACGTATTTGGAACGCCTTAATCACAACAACCATCTGACCTGGTGAGTGAGTAAATGGATAACTGCACATAACAAATATTAGGGTTTATTAGGTTTATGTTTTGTGTGTCTGAAAGAAAAGAAAAATATAATAATAATAATATATAATTATATAGGATCATCAGCAACATCATCAACAAAATATAAATATATTTGCTGACATATCGGAACACTCAATTTTAAAATCACCAAATAATAGTATCAGTACCAGCCTGAAAAAATATCACTTTACCCTCCTCACATAGTCCTATATAAGAGGATAATCTTTACACAACCTTTCCAGGGATTTGTGTCCCCTCCCATTCTTGAACCAGGGATCTCTGCTGTGTTAGACCAGCGGTCCCCAACCCCCGGGCCTCGGACCGGTACCGGTCCGTGAATCGTTTGGTACCGGGCCGCGCGAGTTGAGGCTCAGGTGTGAAATGTATGGTTTTCAGGATTTTCAGCGTTATTTTGTTATCGTTTTTATCGTTTACTCGGTTTTCCAGGGTCTTTTCACGTGTGTTCTGAATAAATCTTCTTTTTTTCGGTACCGGTACTAGTTTTATTTTGTTGTATTTATCTGCGACACCTTAAAGGCCGGTCCGTGAAAATATTGTCGGGCATAAAACGGTCCGTGGCGCAAAAAAGGTTGGGGACCGCTGTGTTAGACAACTGTGCTAATCCATTTATCATCACATGAACGCTCAAGATTTTCACTGTAATGTACAAATTAGCATTGAACGAGTCCACAAACTGGTCAGGAAAGTGTTTGTGAAGGCTACATAACAAGATAGCTAGGTGTCACTTTCACATAGATGAATTTTGTGCTGACAGGTGTCGCCCCCTTCTGGCCATCAGAAAGAGTACAACGTAAAAGCAACTGCATTGGTTTTCAGACACAGAACTTATGTCCACTTTTTGAATACAGATTTTTACTTCTACCCACATTAACTGCTTTTAGCCAGACTGAAAATTTATAGCGACATTTTCAAGCTAGGAGATTGACATTCTCTAAAAAAAATTATTCAGTATATCACCTTGCTTAAACTGGGTCTAGAGTTCATAGCAACAATAACAGAAGCAGCTTTTCATACAAAGTTATGTCTCATTTTTACTTCCTTGTGGACGTACACATGCAGCTTTATGGTTTGCTTGGAGCTACTTTGAAGATTTGTTCTATGCATGCTGAAAATTATATCTTAGTAAATCAGGGTGAAAAATGTTGCATCGAGAGGGTCACAGATTCAGATACAGATTGCAAGAAATGTCAGCCTAAATCTAAGAAGAAGAAGAAATTGGATTCCCTTTAAAACATATTTGTTGTGCATATTGGTTGAATATGAACATATTTTCTGGATGTCAACATCTTTAGTGCTGATCTCAGGTTTTTCACCTTTTTTGTTTCTTTTCCCACAGTCTCTAACACTGGGAGAAAGGAGAGGTTTTAAAAAAACAAAAACTTTCCGTGCAAAAATCCAACTTGAAAAAATGGATGTGGAGAAGAGGAAAAGCCAGAGGAGGCAAACTTGGAGAGCTAAAGAAATCGTTAATAGTCAGGGGATCTGAAATGGAGCGAGGGGATGTGGAGGGGTAAAAGGACAAAATATTCCCAGTGCACCCAGAGTAAGGCTGGAACAACAGAGCTGCATCACCAGAAAGCATCTCAGTCCCCACAAGGGAGAAAGCATCTGTGTACCGGCTCTTGATTGACATTCCATTTGTCCCATGAAAGGTGCTCATATACTGAACACGGACTAACTGTCTCGCCCTCATCTATGCTCAAAGCTCGGAAATGAAGTTATCTCCCTGCTCTGGCGTTGCACGTCTTCACACAAAACATACGTCACTCAAGGAAAATGGCAATTTGTTTATCCGCTGACAATGAACACGGGTGTGTTTAATGTTTGTTTGGGATGGTACACGAGGAAATAACTTGTACGTTTATTTGAATGAAGAGACTCTGCAGAGCCTGAATTAAACTTTCAAAGCTCTGTACCAGAGTATTCCACAAATAATGATTATAAAGCATGAACTGCACATAGATAGATAGACACAACAGATTCTGTTATTTCAAACACCAACAGACCATATTAATATATGGTCTGTTTATAAATTCATGGCATTCCTGCGGTATACATTTCTTAAGGCTCTGCGTTCGCTAGACCGTGATTATATCTTTCTGATCTCGTTCCCCTCACATCAATCATTCATTCAAGATGCTCCGCAGGAAAAAAAAAGAAAGGAAACATTCTTATTTCCTCCCTCCTGCATGCAGCTCTAGCTATTATGCAGTAGGTGGGGCGTGGGGGTTAATGATAGAAGCATGTTAATGTGAGAGGAGGAGGGCTAAGTACAGCACAAAGTGTTTGCAGTGGAGGGCCAAACAACTACAATCACAACTTCTTTCAATCACAGCGCGTCCCATTTGAACATTTTCCACCTTAAAGTATGAAATCTATGCAATTTTAATCGCTGTTTAACATGTAGATGCTTTTTGAGCCTTCGACTTGGTTTTAGCTCTTAGTGGTTGGTGCTGAAGGTCCCAGAATGAAATCAGAATCCCTCTAATCCATTTTTTTACACCACAGTGAAAACTAAAATAATTAGTTTGCAGGGTCATGAAAATGCATGTAAATGCCACACCGATTTTCATCATTAATTTTCTGTGTTTATCTCAAAATATTCTTTTAATATATATATTTTTTCCTCTTTGTTTATGTGAATTTCTGCATCACAAACAAATTACTGATCCCAACCGTTTTTGTGTTTCTTTTACTTCAATGAAATGACAATAACGAAGTTACATGGGGTAGACATTGCATGCAAAAAT
This sequence comes from Pundamilia nyererei, assembly GCF_000239375.1. NCBI lineage: Eukaryota > Metazoa > Chordata > Actinopteri > Cichliformes > Cichlidae > Pundamilia > Pundamilia nyererei. The sequence goes on from NW_005187560.1 coordinate 647,374, forward strand.
GTGCCAGTTGCCACCTGCAGCTATAATTTCATCATATCCTTTAAGTACATCCTGCAAGTACACACACACTTTTTATAATCAAGGATTTTTACCAAAAATCAAAGATGTGACAGAAATGCAGACTTTAATCATTTTAAGTATAAATCTATTGAGTTTCCATATTTTTAATACATGGATCCTTTGCAGCCAATGAATGCCTAAACGCTAGAACTCATGGTCGTCACAACAAACTGTGTTTCCTCCCATGAGATGCTCTGTCAGAGTATTTGTTGTTTGTGGAGCTCTCTGCCTTCCGTTTTGTATTTAATAACTGAAAAGCTGCTCTGTTTGGTATCAGGTGACTGACTTGCCTTCAGAAACACTCGGGTTGCTTTCGCGGTATCCGTTTGGACTGTGAAGCGCTGTTTAATCCGTTTTGCCATATTTGGCAGAATCTGAAGAGAGAATATTGCCCTGGTGTAATTACCTTTTTGTGTTATCAACAGTTAATGCACAATAATTTTAGCAACCAATCGAATTGTTTTAATCAGCTCCAAGTTACATGAAAATGGTGTATATGAGTCTTTATAGTGTACATCTACATGTCAGTCATGCTTGCATGGCCAAACAATGAGAGTAAGTGACCACATGAACAATTTGCTACGTAAACATGCTAAGTAGCTAGTTTGAAATGTACTTGTAGGTACATTTTTACCACTGGGCTGTGGACAGAGCAAGGTTAGCTGTTTCCCCATTTTATAGATTCTAGTGTTTTTGTTAGGCTAAGCTCACCAGCTTAATTGTTTTAGTTAATAGGCTAACATTTAAGGGAAAAAAACAACTCATTGAATGTTAGGCTGTTTATTTTAACGCCTTTTTCACAAGTTTGACAGAAAAATTGAATGTTTCTTTACATCAGTGACTTTTACAGAAAGGCAAGCAGAGATAATGACTTAAACATACCTTTTTAATGATTTTGCACTGCCTGTCTTTTATTTATTTTTTCTTCACCTTGCTGCACTACTTGGCTTATTCACAATTAACTAATAATGGCAAGTGCTAAGGAAAAAAATCATTGAGTAAAAGTAACTACAAAACACAATGAAAGAATTCACACGGGCAGTGTTTTATTATACATCATGTGATTTTTTAATGAGCTCAGAAAAAGGTGTGTGTGCATGTGTGTGTGCAATTGTGTGTGCATGTGTGTGTGTGTGTTAGATTTTACTGGGCAAATGCTGCTGCCTTGCTTGCCCTGACAGAAGGCCACTGCTGCTTTACATACTGTTTGTATCATATGGAATGTTTTATCTGAACCACTTTTAAAAAAGGAAAACTTGAGATACTGTAAGGTTAAGTAAAACATAATAAAAATAAAATAAAATTTCCTGTTAGACTTCTTTGTCTCACAGTGTTAAACCAGCAAGACCAATGAAAACCAGGGTGAAATGAGGTAACGTTTCCACCTCACATTCATGCTACTGCTCTTTGAGAAAAAAGCAGGAATGTTCAGGGAGGAAGAAGGGGACAGAAGAGGATAAGCAATAAATGGATCATGAGGAAAGAAAATAGCCCTTTCTTTTCCACCACAAGACATGGTCTACAGAGGCTGCCTCTTGTTAAGCACGATGGCACCAACCAAGTACAAGTGCAAGCCAGGCTCGATCTGATCCACAAACAAGGCTGCCAACACCAAGTAACCTGTCTGACCACTGAGTAGCAGCCATGCTATCTCTGCGTGCTGCTTCTCTGCTCCTGTCTAATAAGAGCCTCATGGAAGATCTGGAGCTGCTGAACTCTGAGTGGGATACTATAAATGCCCTGGCCTTCCTCATCAATGATGTAAGACAGAGGAACAGAGACAAGCTAACCCTCTTAGCCAATGTGCAGCATGTGTGTGTGTGTGTGTGTGTGTGTGTGTGTGTGTGTGTGTGTGTG
>NW_005187560.1:649310-662855 GCF_000239375.1 Pundamilia nyererei
GTGTGTGTGTGTGTGTGTGTGTGTTTGTGAGAGAGCGAGAGAGTCTAAGAGGTAGACACGGACAGACACAGGCAGAGAGCGAGACAGGTTTAGGCTACAGGAAGCTCTTAAGAGTGTGTACAGTTTGCGTTGAGTCCTGGGAGGCCAGCCGTATTCCTCCCTATCACTTCCACTTCATTACTTCAGGAGCGGACATACATTATTCAACTCCGCAAGCCTCAGTCCACAGGGACCGATAGAGCCTTTAACAAACACTTTAACCTGCCTTAACTCGCCCATTGATCCTGTATTTATTTGTCCATTATCTCTCGTGGACTGCTTTGGTTTGTCTTCATTTATATCTCCCTACTGGTCTCAAAACAATTACTCAACCTATATGTGACCGACAGTATCATCTGAAATAAGCTTTGTATTTTCTAAAGATGGGCTTTACTCTCTCATTATTATTATTTGGTATTACCACAGATCTCACAGTCTTTATCAAAATTGTGCAAAAATCAAATATTTCAGTTTAAATATTTCGGTTCTCTTTCTTTCTTTTGAAGGAAAGCTATTTCATGTGATTTTTTATCCAGCTGTGTGTTAGGTTGGTTCAAACCAAAGTGGGATAACCTTGAATAATTAAAATATTAGAAGCATTTTTGAGCTGCTACACAGAACCTGGGATATTGGTTATTATTTCAATGGTAAACAAGATAACTGAGGCTAAATTTCAGAATGAATCAGAACATCACAGAGTAATCAGTCTGCACTGATGTGTCCACCTTAGAATCACGGATGAGGGGGAATACCATGATAATAGATTCACTATTTCACATTTTCCCTGGTGTTTCGGCTTCTGCAATTCCACAGCTTAGACCTCAGCTGCCATCCTCTGGCAGTCTAGAGAATTACACCCTTATGACAATGCTGGTGGTGCCTGTGTGTGTGTATTTGCTTGTGTGCGGTGGTGTAAGCCTGAGGGTGCAGCAGGCTCGGTTTGCAGTTGTTATTGACCAGGGTGAGGAGGTCAGCCACAACTGTGTGAGTGACTAAAGATGACACAGTAGATCTACTTGTCTGCATGCTGTTCACTTGGGTGTGGTTGCAGATTTCATGTTACATCCATGGATGGACCTCCCAAGAAATTTGACCACCAGCAGCGTCTACCCCAGCTGAGCTCACACCATTTTTTTTATTATTATTATTTTTGTCCAATTAGCATATCATGCTATTAAAGTGCAGGAGGCCAAACAATAAATACAGTAAGGATAATATAAAAAAAATAGTCTTCTTCAGTAATGACACTATCTTAAGTTTTTATCCATATATCAAACAGAAATGTGGATTAAGGTAGACAAAAGATACTAACTAAGGCATCAATCTTCATTTCCACTGATCATCTATTTCCCAGCAAATGCTGCTAACTGTCTGATCTCTGCATTCCACATCTAGAGAGCTCAGCAGCTCCCGTGAGAGCCTTACTGTGTGCCATGACTGATCACGTGTCATCAAACGCATTTCACTAGTATAAATCCACACCAAATGCCTCAAAAACCTATGCAATGCAGCCAACAGAGAAGTCGCATGTGATAGCAGTCGATTAAGTGCTTCTTTCTGGAGCGCTGACACTCCCCGGAGAGGAGCTGGGCAATAATTTCCTCAGATTGCCCCTATGGGAACAAGGCTGCTGGTTTTCTATGTCCACTCCAATCACATCTCTAATGGAGAGGCGGGTAAGCATCTGTGACAGTGGGAAACCAGATCTGTACTCCCCCAGTGTGTGTGTGTGTGTGTCTCTTGCAGATAAACAGTTGGCAGGTTTCCCCTTTCCCTGTGCATGTGCGTGAACACACACACACACATCTGAGGAGGGGAAATGCAAGCTGGACAGGGTTAATACACTCCATTAAGCTCTATTACCCTAAACGACTTGGGCAAATGAATGAGGACTCACATTACTCTGCAACTGTTTGTGTGCGTTTTTGTGTGTGTGTGGTAGAATGATACAGTGTATGTACATGCACGTGCATGCATCTCAAGTGTAATTAATCTGCGAAGATATGTGACCTATGAGCCATCTATCATTATTCACAAAGTAAAGACAGCGGGGGGGAGGGGGGCTTCACCCTGTCTTAGTGTATCTTACCATATACCATGATATCATTCTATTATGAATTTAAACATATTTTTAAGCTATTTTTTAAAATATGTTGTTTAAAAATCTTTCGATACCTCCAAGATACCTCCTTTAGAGGTAATGGAAAGCTTTTCTATGCGTTTCCTTGGCAGTGCCGCAGTTTGACGTAAAACATGCTAACATGTTCACAGTGACAATGCTAACAATGCTAACAATGCTAACAATGCTAACGTCAATATCTTCAGTCATTTTATTTTACTTTATAACAGGTAACTTGTCTAAAAGCAGTGTGAACAAATATGACTGATATATGTTGCATTCAGTGCACCAACTACATTTGCTATGTTTCTTGTGTTATGTTTGAGGGTTAATTATGGTTGTGGCAAGGGAGCAACCAGAATGTAGCTTTTCTATTAGCCATAAAATGTGTTGATAAGCTGAGGCTGCTGTGTAGTGCTGTAGTCATTGAAATGGATGTAAGTCACAGTAGATTATATTAAATCACTGGTTTTTCATGTTTAATTACCATGGTAATAACACCTCTAATGCTAATGTTTGCCAGGTAAATATTTTACAGATTAGCGTGTTAGTAGCTTTCATGAGTTTTTGTTTCTCTTTGATGCCAAGAGCTCCATTGGGAAAAATGAATAAGAATAATTGTATAAAAATGCTGGCCACATTAGCATTGTCTTCTACAAATGTGCCACAGTAGTATGGCAAAAGCTGCCCAAGGTTGGTTGACATGGAAAGCAAAAAATCAATGTTCACCATACTCCAGGTTTCAATTATTTCACACACAGGTGAGTGCGCCACTGCTCTTATCAGTTACATTTATCAAAATCCAGCTAAAGAGGAAATTATGGTTCAGCTGTCCTGGCAGCTCATCTGTTCATTGGTAGCTACAGAGTGCCCATTTACCTGCAGAGAGTATATTGTCAGCTAGAGGCAGGGTTAAAATATGTGGTACAACTGGTCTGTGGGGTACTCAATGCTCAACTCAACTCAAAAAATAAAAAAAAATCCCAAAACTTCACAAAACATAACAAAAGTGATTTCAGAGACAGAAAGCATGTCTCAGTACAAACCTTTGATTCTTTTGGCCTCTGTCACTTCAGTTGTTCCATCACGTTGATGAATTTCCAAAAACACTTCTGTTTTATTCAACTTCTGTTGTGTTTTGTGTATTTTTCCAGCATTTTTCTCTTTTTGCTCATGTGCATTTGATCTGCCTGGGCCACCGAACTAATAGGTCCCTTTTAACCAAATATCTGGGTAATTAAAACTCATAAAGATGCCTTTTTTCTGTAGTTTAGTATTAGACCCATTTAAATTGATGCTGTGTCTAGAATATGATAGACATAAGTTGTTTGTATTGGAATTTTTACTTTCTTACTGTCTCTTAGTAAGTACACAAGGCTTTCATGGCTTAATAAACAAAAACTGATTAGTATAGTTTTCTAACTGTTTGCATGCTACAAAAAGTAATTTTTCACATAAAAAATGTCAAATCATGGGTTAATGGTGTTCGCGATATCCAGTCAGTGAGTCCATAGACCCTCAACAAGCATTCGCGGAGTGCATTCCCCGCAACATTTTCCCAGATATTCTGAAAACGGCACAAATTACAGAAATCCCCAAGATCTGATATTTCGGGCAGCTTCTCCGCCCCTCTCTAACACACTAGCGTGCCTCAATGGATGCTGAACAAAGACGCAGTGAGTCCTCAGCCCGCCTTTAGGACTCTCCCAGCAGTAAACTAAGCTAAGTTTCGACGCTATAACAAACCCGTGGATAAACATTGTTTCAAAATGGCTGAAAAGAGCCATCGATGCGAACACCCTACCGCAAACCTCCCCTTCGCTCCTAATCGGCTTCCTCTCTCAGATTATTGCCGTGAATGGGCAGACAACAAGAGAAAAGACTTATCACTCCCACTCTTTCATAGCATTTGTTGTGTGTATTTTCCCCTGTATATTAAATTTGTCTGCTTTTTAAAGGCAGTGGCGACGTTTGCTGTTTGTCTGTACCGTACTCGCAGCTGCAACGCGACAATAAAGCAGGCTAAGCAGCAGCACTCTGTAAACTCAGTATTGTGGAGCTTGTTGAATTACCCATGAGTTTTGATACTTTGCTTTTGTGCCTAATTCCACTAATCCCTGCGGAGGAACAGTGAATGGTCTAAATTCCCTATGATATCTTGTCTAGGCTAAACATTTGCTCACTTACGTATACACTGGGTACAGAAAATTATTCTTTTGACAACATTACAACAGATTTAACCCAGTGCCCCGCTTATCCTGCGATGACATGCATTAGCTTCATTGCATTGGGAGGTACATTTCCATTTCAAATTACAGCTCAGCAGTTAGCATCCAGACACACACACACACACCGTTTTGTTTTGTGTTGTTTTTTTTCTGTAGCTTGGTCTTGAGCTGCAGTGTTAAAGAGTTTTACATACAGAAAGTCCATTAAAAATTCCACAAATATTAACTACCATGTTAATTATTACTTCTCCAGGGACTTTAACCGCGTGTCAGTCCTTTTCTTCTCCAAGCCCCTTGAGGTCAAGCTCTGTAAAGCCTATTTGGCAATCAAACACTGACCCTCCCTAACTCTCATTTCTCCCCCACACACCTCTCTTGCCCTCTTTTTCTTCCCATGGCCTTTTTCTCTGCCTCATCATCCCCCCTTTCTTTCTCCTCCCCTGCTCATGTCCCTTTCTGTCCGGCTGGCCCTCTCAGCGGGGCTATAGAGTCCTAACTTGTCTACATTTACCCCCTGCGTTGGATGACCAATGGGGCCGTTGAGCAGAGAGTCCCTCCTTCTGCGCTTCGCCATTCTCCGCAAGTCAGCTCATGCTCTCTGTTTTCACGACCTCTGACCCTAGGCCATGGCAACTGTGGCAGGAATGTCAGGAGTGATTGGCAGGATAAAGAGTGCAGGCCCTCTCTCCTGCACAAGCGGATTTGAGACACTTTGAGGGGTGAACAATGGCGGATTTGGGCTCGATTGGATCACTGATGAGCTGATGACTGTCAAAAGAGCACGTCGTCTTTACATAAGCCCGATTATCTCTGCGTGGCGGAGGAGCAGAGGGGTAACCGCTGTAGGAGGAAGGGGCAACCGGTGGGGATTTCACCCCCATGCCGAGTCCCTCGAAAAGGGGATAGACCTGCACACGAGGGCCAGGCTTCGAGGCTTGGACCTCTCTCATCCACTGGGGGCCTTTAACAAATCTATTCAGGCGACCGGGAGCCCTCATACATGTGGGCATAATCGCAGGAGGATGGCAAAAGAGTGATGAGGGGGGACTGCAAGGGGGGATGACACATGGAGGCGATCATTGTTCAATCCCTGAACATCCCATCAAGACGACAGAGGAGCAGAGAGAAAGGAAACGCGAGGATATATATAGAGAGAGTGAGACGCTGACAGAAAAGAGCAGTGGGACACGCAAATCAAAGCCAAATCCCTTCCATAATCTGCCTTATTAATGGGGATTAGAACTCACCAAAGAGCCTATATCAGAATACCAAAGCACCAATAAAGACTCTGCTCACACTGAGAGTTTGAGGAGTTGATATGACTCTAAAACTCCACACAGAGACTCTTGTGTTGTGTTGTGTTTCTTTTTATAAACTGTTGGATTCTACCAGTCGAAAAGTTTCAGGACAATTTGGACCCTAAACTCTGATGGAGTTTGCTTTGGCACAACAAAAAAAAGAGAGAAAAAAAGAAAAACCTAATCATATTTTGGATCTGCACTGCATTTTCCACTCCTTTCATAACGCAACATGTTTTGGACACGCCGTGTAACAGATATAAAAAGGCCATTTGATGTCATTTTCAGCCCCATCATGCTAAGCTCACTGATTTCCAACTCTGACAGAATAACATATTGTTCGAAAGAGTGAAGGGGTGCGAGCGAGAAGAGCGGCTGATATTCTCCTCAGCGGTGCTGATGGCAGTCTGTCAGAGCTGGCAGAGGAAATGAAAATGGCCTCAAGTGTCTGGCTCCCTTCCACGCCGCTCTCACATCAATGACAACCCTCGCTGCATCATCTCTCCCTCCCTTATTTGCCTTCTTTAGACTTAAATTTGCTCTTTTCGTCCCTCGTTTGCTGACACTCTGGGTACGTGGGTGGGAAAGCAGAGGGACAGACGAGTGCCGTGCTGACTTTTGAGAAAGCGTCACAAGTCACGACGCTCCTCTTTTTTTCCCCACACCTCATACGCACGTCAGATTTACGGCGAGGTTCCAACATCGTTATGAAACCACACTCGGCAGCCTGGTAGCTTACCTTAAAAAACAGGTTTAAAAGAATGTCCTGCCTTTGTCCAGGAGTGGCAAAATTTGCCTGCCAGCATCTCTTTGAGGGAAATAAGCACTTTATAATTTTGTCCACAGGAAAGCAAAATCAGAAAAGATGTTTTTTAAGGGAGATTTTGAGTCAGCTAACGGCTAACATATTCCTTTAAGACTGTTTATGGGGAAAATGCAAAAATTTGCTACATGTCAGTTTAAAAAATGAAAGGTTTAGTTTTTTTGTGTTTTTTATATACATATAAATTTGAGTGATTCTTATTGGAGGATTATGTGTGCTGTTTCATGTTGTTCTTTGTGGGGATGATTTGTCGGGAGCCAGCCCGAGAAAGCTTCTCGGCGGAGACAATAGAATAACTGAACTGGACTGGACCATTAATATAATGATAATTGTAAAAAAATTAATTAGAGAAAGGACTAATGTAAAATCTCAGATTTTGATCACTTGTGCCTATATTGTTTTTTAAACGTGGATCAAATTTTTAGGATAATCTAATAAAGTTAGACGAGACAAACTGTGATGTTTGAGCACAATAGATCAAATGTAGGATTTTAGAATTATAATGTGATTATAAAGTATTTTACTTGTTTTTTTTAAGACAGTCTGACTTGGAAAAACATATATATACCATGGCGATGGGCAATTTTGGTCTTTGTTCAGATTGTGGTCCTAAAGATGAAAAAACTATAGTGCTTGTGTTTTTGAACTGGAGTTCATAATAAGTAGTATTTGATGCCTGGCTTAGGGTTACTCCTCACTGCTTTACATCTAAGTCCAGTGGAGAGTCAATTAAAAAAAAGAAAAAAGTGTATCTTCATATATTTTATATCTCAGATAAAACCTTTCCAGTTTATCAAAATAAAATTAAAAAATGACCAAATTAGTTCTTTTCGCCTCCGATTGGATGGCTGTCAGGATGTCAGCTCTTTGCAAACAACAGTTCCAGGAGCTGCTCGGCTTTCAAAACCCGATCCCGCAGCAAAGGTTTGCGTATCGTACCTGAGAGGTGGTGCAGACACCACCGTGGGGGCAGCCGTGCTCTTACTTTCTCTGAGAGTCAGGTGGCAGCATTGAGCCAATCTCCAGATTCACAAATCTGGTGGCTCTGATTTTATTTTCGTCTCCTTCCAGAGCACGATTTACATTCAGATCACCATATAACTGTAGTTTTGCTTGATGCCCAATCTGGACCTCATTTAGATTAATTTCCATTCCACAAAACAGTTTAACAAAGAAATCAAAGTTAATGCACAAGCTGCTGTCCTGTTATCAACTGTTGGTGTTAAGCTACTGGATGGCAGAAAGCAGCTATCTAACATATTGCCACATATAGATTTTTCCACCTTTGAATATATGTAATTTTTTAAAACCAAATTTACTCCAAAATTTGTACTTCTATAGACTTCAGCAGTACTTCACTGCTTAAACTTCATCATACACTTTACAGGCCACATTTTAACAGCACCTTGCTAAGGCCACTTCGCTTCTTCCATCTAACTAGTAAGTGTTAATAATTTTAAATACCAGACTTTCAAAGACTTGCAGCAAAGATTTCAACAAACACGTCAATCTAAATTTTATCTGCACGTAAACCTGGAGCTGTCTGGGCCCCTTGAGAGGCCCCAAACTGTGCCGCTAAACCAAGCATCGGACCACAGCTTTGAAAGCAGTCGCCGTTAGCAGCTCTCAGACCCCCCACCATCTTCTCCCTCTCTCTCTTTTTCTCTCTATGCACCCCCCTGTCTTTGGGCCTGTGAACGTCAAGGATGCCACAAAGTGACACACAAGCCCACCACCGCCGCCCCAACCCCTTCTCTCGCCTCCCCCGTGAGCTGCTGCCCCCATACTGGCTTGCTGGCCTTTCCTCTCCGTCTGATCCATATTTCAGAGGCAGCAGTGGTGGCACAGAGGGGTATAATCCAACATTAAAGCGAGGAGGCCTGGGCTGAAAGCACAAGCGCAGGTTCACAAGGTCCTGGAAATCTTCAATTTTCAATTTCCGCAGCGTTTGCAGTGGCTTCCAAGGCACGGGCATAAGTCTTCGAGCTTTGTTGGCGAGAGTGCAGGTTTCAATAAAACTGACTTTCCTGGTAGTTTAAAAAAATAAAGGAGCTGACACTGCATGGTTCGTGTGAAACAAACTAGACACAGGGACGACGAGGTCAGCTGGAGATTAACTGCAATACTTGTATTATATGTATATTAATATAGATATATAATTACCCTTAAAATACCAAATCCACTTGAGCTCTTGAAGGAGAATTTCTCTGCATACATTAATTGCACTCTCTGTATTGTACTGGTTACTTATTGGAAATTTATGTTATAAAAATCCTAAATTCAGGCACTAAAAAACAAAAAAACAATACTAATAATAATGTGTGCTTAGTTTAGGAAGTTTACAGTGCTTCTTAATCTGCATTCTGCCCTTGTTTCTTTGGCTGGAAATTGGTCCCCTCTTATTAAATACAGGTGGTGGGATTTTCTTCAGTAATAAAGCGCTATAATGACATTTATTTAGTTCCCAAAAAATATATTCTTTAAAGACAAATTCATATCCTGTATTTACAATTTTTTTTCCAAGGTTTCCATTCACAACAGAGGAACAGAGGGGGGGGACATAAGAGGACATAAAAGAGAAATACAAGTGATTCAGAGACTAAAAAAAAAAACAAAAAACAAACAAACAAAAAACGCGAACATCTCTTTCTCATGTGGAAGCTAAACAGTAATACTACAACAGGCCTCCCAGTCCAAAAAATATCCTTCGTTAAACTGTTCTCCATTAAATAAAATTATTCCTTTTTCTTTCTCTTCTCATATTGTTGTTGTCAGAACTCGCTGTGCTGCTGTCCCGTGGTGAGGTCTGAGGAAAGAGAAGAAGAGGAAACTATTGCTCAGAGGTGAATAAAGTCTAGACATTATAATTATATTATCTGAAACAAATGTGGCAATTTTACTCTTAAAAAGAAATCCTTCGTTTAAACTAACGAAGCAACTTTTTTAACACTTCGAGTTTGTTTCCTTCAAACGGTGTTAAGCTGTATTTATGCAAATTAAAAACCCCACTATAGGTAAATTGTTTTATGTCTTTTCACGCTCAGCTTCATTCATGATGTTGCCATCAGGGCTTTCTTTGACATACATTAGCTTCATTCAAGGGGGGGGGGGGGGGGGGGGGGCGTGAATAAATAGCGGCAGATTATTTAAATGACTTGGTGGCGATAGCTCATTGTTGGAGGATGGGGGGCAGGCTGGGAGGGGAGAGAGGGAGGGAGAGGCGCAGAATATATCAGACTCCTGCCTGACGAGGCGTTAAAGTGGGGACTCAATCGTATGATTTATGTGCCGAGTTCTGCCTCCCCGAGCAGTCAGGTGTAACAGTGTTTACCTCTTGCTGTAAGGTTCATTTAATCGAGGCTGATGGTGTTATAATGCCAAAATTGATTTGAAATCACCTGTCAGTGATCATCTGAAAGGGGGACTTCAGGGAATCGGGCCTGTGGTCGCTCTCTTCATCTGCGGAAGGAAAGAAAACAAACTAGTGAGTGACAAGGTGTTCGTGAAATTACCTTTGAAAATAAAGTGAAACTGCCCTGCAGGAAGGAGAGCTGCTGTTGTCGCCATTTGAGTGATTCAACGGAACAAGTCCTATGAATAATAATAATAATAATAATAATAATAATAATAATAATGATAATAATAATAAGAAGAAGAAGAAGAAGAAGAAGAAGAAGAAGAAGAAGAAGAAGAAGAAGAAGAAGTTGAAATCAGGCCCATACCATCTCTTTTTGGACTGAAGCTCCCTGATGACTCTACATCGCTGTCGTCTTCCGTACCCGACGTTCCCGTGCCGACCGTTGCCGGTCGTGCGTCACGACGCGCAGCCGGCACTGCGCCGTGGACGGGCAGGTGTCCGGCCGGCGCCCCTGCCAGGAGCGACCTCATGTTCAAAAGAGAGTTGGCATTCAGAAAAGCTGCATTGGCCCAGTTGTGCAGCTTGCCAATCTGGCACGTATATATTCCGTGACCCGGGAGTAAGGCCGGGTGTCCGGTGGAGGCCAAAGCCGCGTGGTGCGCAAGGGCCGCGGGGGGAGATTTGTGAGAGCTGTCGGGCGCCGTGGCGGTCTCAGCCAGAGACCAGATTTTAGGTTTGCTCTGTGCTGGTCTCTGGCACTCCTGCCTGCCGGGCGAATGATCCGCGGGAAGCTTGACACTGGGCGATTTACCGAGAGAAACACCCGCCTCGGCTCCTCTCAGGGCCTCCGCAGAAAGCGTCCTGCTGCTCTCCGAGCTCTTCGACTCAGAGGCCTGCTCGGCGGCGGACAGGCCCGCCTCGGCCTCCCCCCTCGCGGAGCCACGCTCCCCTTCGCGCTGCTCCTCGGGTCTCTCGATATCGACGGTTTCCAAATCTATCTCCTCCTCTTCATCTTCGTCGTCGCTGCCGTTCTTGCCGTGCTCGTCCTCGTTGTCGCTGCTGAAGATGCGGCCGTCCCGGTCCTCAGCGCTGCGGCCCCAGGTGACCTTGTTCTCCTTCTTCAGGCGTCTGCGGGCGTTCGCGAACCACGTCGACACCTGTAAAAGAAAAGCGCGTTTTTAAGCATTATTACTCAGATGCTGTGGTTTGAAAGCTGTAGATGGGGAATTATAAAACATTTAAAAAGACATCTGATTTTATTTATTATTCCTGAGCTCAGATTTAAAAAAAAAAACTGAACTGAGGTTTTTTTCCCCCTCTGCAGGTGTATTAAAAACAGTCATATGTGGGCCAACTGAGTTCTCATAACAAATAGCAGTGCTATTGAAGGACATTAAAATGAAGAATAAAACCTTTAAAATAATGATTAGGGATTTATTTTAAGTGGGCCTGGAGGCTGATGCCCACCAAATTGTGCTTGTAAGGTGCCAGAAAGACCACTGAACTGAAACATTTTATACAAATTGAGCTCCGAAAACATATCACGCTGCCCACCTGTGTGAGTGTCATTCTCGTAATGATAGCAAGCATGATCTTCTCTCCTTTGGTGGGGTAAGGGTTCTTCTGGTGTTCCTGCAGCCAGGCCTTCAGGGTGCTGGTGGTCTCCCTTGTGGCCGTTTTGGCCCTTGACGGGTCTCCGTACGGGTACTGGCCGTAGGGGTAGAAGCCTTGGGCGGTGTGAACAGGTAGAGAAGCTGGGTGGGACCCCGGGCTGTCCTTCAGCTCATACTGTGAGCCCTGGAATGTTGTTGGGAGAAAAAAAAATGGGGGCAACTTGTTGAGCAACTCCAAAGATATTTGCGCCTCAAGTTCAGAAAATTTGTAAACAGGAAAATACAAATGGAAATTTGGAGCAAAACCGTTTTGCGTGACAAAACAAAACAAAACAAAAAACTTACAAGTTTGAAAAAAAAATCAGTAATCAGACACAGATCACAACAAATATCCCTCATTTTTAGGTCGCTTGCAAATTTCTATGATCTAGGCCTACCATATTATTTTGTTTTGATTTTTATTTAATTCAATATTGATAAATGCCTTTATGCTAAAACGTGCAGCCTGCCACAGTAGACAGGTCCACATTTGTAGAAAAAAAGCAAAAAACAAACAAAAACAACAACATTATGTTCAAGCTTTCAAAAACCATGACCTCAAATTAAATTTGAAACTGAAGTTTAGTGTCACGCTACCAGAGATCGTTCATTTGTGTTATGTGGCTATTCAGTTCTTTGCAATTCACCCAAGTATTTAAAGCTCCAACACACAAACAATTAAATATTAATTATTAATAATTAATTTATCTCAATAAAATTCACAAAAATTCTCTTAAAAAAACAAATAAAAAAAGCGAACAACCCGCCATTTAAATGGTTCAAGTTGTATTTACGCATTACAGTGAAAAGCTCAGCCTCACTATTTTCTTATGAACACCTGAACGTGTATCATCTCTCACCATCTGGGATATGAGGGCGAGGTCTGTGGCTCCGCTGTACGGCAGAAAGGCACTGTAGTTATGAGCCGCCCATGGGCTTCCGTACATCCCCAGCATGGAGCCGACAGCCGCGGCGGTCGCTGATGAGCTCACGCCGCCCTCGGTGGTTCCTTCCCGGGCAGAGCCCGGCCGCTCGCCTCCGTACACCTCATGGGAGGCGCTGAGGAACTGGGGATACCCCAGCTGAGGCAAAGACATGTCCGGGAGTATGCGTGCAGTAAATCTCTCCCAAAGTCACAAGAGCGAAAAAAAGAAAGATGATGCAGGGGAAAAAAAAGAAAAGAAAGAAGGAATCCCCAAAAAAGAACAGAAAAACGAGACAGTTAAAAAACAAAACAAATCAGGATGACCCCCACTTAAAAAAGAAGAAACTGTCAGCCTTCCCTTCCACCGAGTTGTGTCTCAGGAGCAGTTTGGCACTTTCGAGTGCGGAGTTGATGCGTATGTCTGGCCGCAGGAGCTTCTGGATGTGGAGCTGAGTGACTGATTGGCAGCCTACTTAAGCACCAAGCTCCTCCTATGCCCGGGGCAGGCGATTAGTGCATTGGTTAGCCCAGGTCGTCTGCGTGTGTGTGCGTGTGTATTGATGTGTGTGATTTAATTTCGACAGTCTTCACTGTGTCTACCGAAAAGGTAACCTGTGTGTGTGCGCGCATGTGTGCGCAGTGTATGTGTGTCTTGCGCAATGAATTCATTAATTACTACTACTACTACAATAATAATAATAATAATAATAATAATAATAATAATAATAATAATCTCTCCGTATTTTGGTGTCATTTTTCGGTGCTTTGACTGCTGACTCGTGGGGTATGCCCGGACATTCCTGGTCCAGCAGATGGGCCGGGAAGCATTGATATGGTCGGACAGATCCACGAGGAATGTCCGTGATTATCGGCGGAAGTCAGTGGAGCTTATTTTTTCAGAGCTGTGGAGATAAAGGAGAGTGGAGGTAATGACAGAGATCGAAGATGATAGGAGATGGCAGCGATACGGAGCGCACGGGAGCTGTGGAGTGGAAAATGACAGATGTTTGCTGAGAAGAATAGACTACTGTAGGCCCTTGGTATCAGTTGCAGATGTCGCAGAAATGTTAAAGCACCACCACTTTTCATCTCATACCTCAAAT
>NW_005187560.1:662878-666899 GCF_000239375.1 Pundamilia nyererei
GGGGACCATATTTATGTGGGAGAAAGTGTAAAAATAGACCCTCACGTGTGGGAGGAGGCAGGCTGATGTGTCCTCATTGACAGGCTTAACCATCACAACACATAGCAACTGTGCTTCTTTGAACACACACACCTCCTTTCACACACTGTGTCACACACTCTATCACACACACGCACACTTGGGCAGTGCTAATGAGGTTGAGCACCCTGCACCCTGCTCTGTGGCCCTGTGGCCCTCCTGGGTCCCCTCAGAGGTTAGCGCTGTAATTACTCCATCCCTATAAATACAGATTCATCATTTCACACTCTGAGCTCCTGATGAGCTTGGCTGAGCCAAGAGAGAGAGAGAGAGAGGAGAGAGAGGAGAGAGAGGAAGGGGAGGGAGAGGGGGAGGGAAGAGGGGTCTAATGATTTAATTACAGTGCTTAAAGCCCACTCTGGCTAAGTGATGGTCCTCTCTGTCTCTTTCTCTGCTCTCTTCCCTCCTCAGCGCTGGCACCTAGAGGGCTTTACTCATGAATCTCAAAGCTGTTTTTCCTAAACACATATTATGACGAGCCCCGCCGCCGCCACTGCTGCCGCTGCATATGTGTGTGTGAGAAACAGAGAGCGGGAGAGGGAGAGAGGATGCTTAATCTCCATGGCATTTTAAATGGCATTCATGGAGAGCGCCTCTATCCTCATTGCCAAGGTAAATGGAGCCAGGGGACTCTCCATTTCAGCTCGATAAAAGAGCAACGTTAAAGACCCTCACCATCTACCCCTCAGCCCCCCACCCCCTCTCTCTTCCCCTCTCTCTCTCTCTCTCTCTCTCTCAGTCTTTGCCTCTCTCTCCCTCCCTTCCTCACTTAAAATTAATGTTTTTCTCATGACAGGGGAGGGAAACGAGACATATCCACCATCTAATAGGATAATATAGCCCCATTCACCACCACCATCACCCCTCCCTCCCTTCTCTCCCTCTTTCTCTCTCTCTCTCTCTCCCTCTCTGCCTTTGTAGCTGCCTGATTTCCATAGTGTCTCTGTGGAGAGGCAGTTAATGAATTCCTCTGAGCTGGAGAAAGGGGGAGAATGGTTTGGCGGTTTAGAGAGAGAGAGAGCGAGAGAGAAAGAGGGAGGGATAGGGGGAGGAAGGCTTTGAGCTATGCCATTCAACTTCACAGCCTCGGCCTGCTTGTGCATTCACCCCGTGCGTTTGTGTGCGCCGTGCATGTGCGTGTGTGTGTGTCTTTTAACATGAACCTGCTAAGACTACCAAATATTTAGACTGGCCTCAGACCTCTTTTTATGGCGACGGTGGATTGAGGGATCTCAGGAGGCAGCTTGACTCTATTTGAATCCCATTCCCTGCTATTAGCTCGGCCCAGACAAAGGAATAACTTACCGCAGGAAACAGACGAATAAAGTCCCCACAATCCACTCGCACTGGCCATTTCCTCTTGGGTAATTTGCAGCGGGGAAAATGAAGAAGCCTCCAAACATCACAAAGCTGTTTTTTTTCTGTGTGTTTGCTAACAGTTCAACAAAGGAGAGGTGGCAACAGTGATGCAAAAATGTTTGAATTATTAACTTGTTTGGTATTCGTAGATACTGTTTGGCCTCAGATTTGCTGTTCACACAGGCCTACATTTGCAACAGTGACAGAAAATTAAAGGAAAATAATCTACAAAAGTCATCGGTCTACAGTGTGGGGGAGCAGCAAAAACAAATGGACACACACTGAGTGTAATATCAGTGATTGCACTGCAGTATTTTACACTCTGAGGATCTTTGGCAGTGGCACAAAGTTGACTTTTCATGCACTTTTGCAACTTCAATTTTTACTTTATTTTTTTAAAATGCTTTTTAAACATATTTCTATAATATAATGACGAACAATCATGAGGATTTCACACTTTTCAAACACCATTATTGGCCAATTAGTCAATTTGGCAGCGAACCTGATGCCATGACTGTATGCTGTCATTACTGATGTTTGATGGTTAGTAACTTTGGCTGAAGATCTACCAAAACAGGAGAAAGTCCAAATTTCTCTTTATGTGTGTCTTAAATTAGTACTTTAAACCTGTACATATCGGTATTATGATACAAAATCCACATGTCACCATTTTATTTGGAGCAAAATGTCCTACAGTGGAATAAACTAGTAGTAAAATTATATTTACAGTATGTTTCAGCTAAAAACTCCACAGTGTTATTCTCTGCCTTTTATAAAATCTGTATGTAAAAGTAAGTCGTCACTTCCTGGTGTCAAACCTGGATCTGCATTCAGCCACCTGCTTGCCTGGATCTGGCAAGCAGGGGGCGACTCCTCGGCTTACAAACAGCGGTTCAGTTGAATAGAGGTCTATGGTGAAATGCCAGTTGAGCTCCCTTGCTCTATGACCTCATTAAATACATTTCTGATGGATTTATGGTCTCATTTGCTAGTTTTAAGTCTTTCCAAATAAAACTCCACAAGAGTAAACACAGATGAAATCAGAAATCCTGACTTTCCAGTTAGAATTTTAAACTGGAATGTCCCCTCAAATCAGATTTCCAACTCAGAAAGTTCGAGAGGCCCCAATAACCTCTGATTTCTCAATTCATGTTGCAGACAGTGTGCACAAAAAGCAGCAAAACTATAGAATTTGTCATCTGTAGTATCACTGTTGTGTATTTGTAACATGCTAAAAAAGCCACACACAAGAACACTGGCCAGCATGTCTGCAGGAACACGTGGTAGTGATGTTTTTGTATTGCTAGCGTTGCAGGAATAATGACAATACTTTGTTGAGTACCCAAACAAATCATGTTTTTCTTTGATTTTCCAACTACCAGTACTAGAACACAGCCAGTTCTGGACTGGCGTCAGTCCTGTCGCTGACACCTGACTTCCAGTGGAGGTGGAGCACAACGTTATCGTGTGACTGACAAGTTGCTAGTCAGCTTGAAGATTTAGCTTGATGCTTCAAGACTTGAATTAACTAACCTGTATGTCATAATCCAGAGGCTAATTCCATATTTTATAAGATAAATACACAAATTATAGATGTGTGACCAGAAATGGATGATTTATAAATATATAAGATCACAGTTTGAAGCTCACAGTATGGGGCGTGTTTATAGGCTGGTAAGATGTTCATATATAACTACTTACATAATACAATCAAAGCTCATACATATTACACTGTTTTTAATCTCAAACCCACATAGTTAATGGCAAAGATATGTTAATACCAAGAATATTCCAGTACACGCAAGTTCTCCATGATCTACACAGAAAGTCAATAAAGATCTTATTGGTTTGTATGCTAAAGTTAGCCGCTGGTGAGCTTACATTGAAAACTTGCCTGGTTTGGTACAAAAACTTTAGATTAGCAAGTTTTATAAGAAAATTTTCACAACAAATAAATTCCACTATGAATTACTAAGTGACAATTTTTTTTACTTGTACATAATATTGTACAGTGTTAGATAGAAAGCACTTAAGCACAGAGAAAAGAGTTTGTATGAATGCTATATAAGAACCAGTCCATACGTCTGTTCACAGCTACAGAACACTGGTTTTTACAAACACTGGAACAACCAGCCTGTTCACAGCTAAACCTTTACAGTGTAGTTGACAATGTAAACACTGAAAAACCACAAACTGCACAGGCACAAGTATCAAAGTCTAAACACAACACAACTGGAATAATAACCCCAACAGAATTAATGATTTAAGGTTAAGCATTAACCATCCACTTGGCAACAGTGGGAAGGAAAAACTCCCTTTTAACAGGAAGAAACCCCTGGCAGAATCAGGCCCAGGGAGGCGTGTTTACAAAAATACAATTAAAAAATCAGTGGAACTTCACTCTTATCATTTTTACTTTTGGTAAATGGCCTGTATTTATATAGCGCTTTACTAGTCCCTAAGGACCCCAAAGCACTTTACATATCCAGTCATCCACCCATTCACACACACGTGATGGCAAGCTACAGTGTAGCCACAGCCACCCTGGGGCGCACTGACAGAGGCGAGGCTGCCGGACACTGGC
>NW_005187560.1:666919-668300 GCF_000239375.1 Pundamilia nyererei
CAACGGGTGAAGTGTCTTGCCCAAGGACACAACGACCGAGACTGTCCAAGCCGGGGCTCGAACCGGCAACCTTCCGATTACAAGGCGAACTCCCAACCCTTGAGCCACGATTGCCCCTTTTGCTATGTTTTGTTGCAAAATGAAAAAAAAAGGGGAAAAAAGCACTACATGAAAGATAACCCATTCACCATTCGTGCAAAATGTAAATAAGAAACCTCTTTCTAGTGTTATCTTCTTTCAGTTCAATTCAATTCAATTTTATTTATATAGCGCTAAATCACAACAACAGTCGCCTCAAGGCGCTAGGCAAGGCTTTCAAGTAGATTTATTCCTTGAAGAAATGAGGAAGGATACACTCTCCAATCACATTTAAGCAAAAAATGACACAACGAGGGATGCTTTGGAAATAAATAAAAATCATGTTTTTCTTTTTTTCATCTGATTGCATTTCTTCATTCGGCTTGTTAGTTTGGCTAATTAGTTAATCTTTTGCTGACTTCATAATCAGTTTTCAGGATGTCGGAGACTGCAGAGAATGAAGAGGGAAGGACAAGCTGCAGGTAGATAAAGAAAAACCTGTCCTCACCTACTTGACAGCAAAGATAAGCAGTGATAGATTCAGCTCTGACCTGATGTTAAAACAGATGGATCACTCTGATGCATAACAGATAAGCCTGCCAGCCTCGGGTAATACATCCAGCAGTCAAATGATCCCTCACACTGAGCTCGTACTTATTTTTTACTCTGTAACACTTTCCCCCCCTCATAGCAGTGATATTTGACATACAGCACAGGAGATGTCATTTCTTAATGGCTTATATCACCTATTATATCAGTGGCAGTTTGACCTGACAGCAGCTCGCCTGGTGATTGAACATTTCGACCCACAGGGGAAAGCCACGACAAAAAGCCCATCATTAGCAATTAACGGGCGAGCTGGCGTTTGTTTGTTAACAGCTCCTTTAGAAGTCCAATGGGGCTCATTTACAGTGGATGGCACTGATAACAAACCCTGACCTAGAGAGAGCCGGGGTCACTTTGAATCCGTCAAAACTGTTGTCTGCTTGGGAAACTCAAACCTTGTTGTCTTTTTATTCACTGAGAGCTGCCGTTAAAAACTGTTCCATCATTCCCTATAGAGAGTGCGATAAAAACAAGCCATGTTCAACAAGATTGCTGACTGAAAAAAAAGGTGAATTCCCTCCTCCTCCTCTTTACAGAAAGACTTAGCGGGGGGCTTTTCTCATGGCCGGGGATCTGATTGTTTTCTAAACGGATTATTAACTCTTTTGTTACAGTAGGGGTCACTTTAATGCTTCTTAGGGCCCATTAGCATTGCTTTAAAGCACGCGCGTGCACACACACACACACACACACACAC